>NC_046313.1:85496316-85796316 GCF_009819535.1 Lacerta agilis | reverse complement strand
ATCCCTAGCCAGCAGTACCAGCAGTCAGGGGTGATGGTAATTGTAGTCCAAAAACAGCTGGAAACCCAAGTTTGGGAAACCCTGATTGAGTCCAACCTGCTGACAAATCAACTACTCTAGCATCTTTCATGGGTGGCCATCCATTGTAAGATTCTGTCAGATGAGCCTTCGTGGTCCAACAGTCAGATGTGCTGGGCGTCTGATTTGAGTAAACATCCTGGTCTGCTATGGAAGTGTGCTGCGTGACTTAATGCATAGTACTCTTACTTCCATGCCTCAACTCACAGAAGCAAATGAGTAAGAAAAGGAAAGGCATGCAAGGCCTTCTACGCAAACGATTTTTGCAGCACTAAACAGTGGTGGGTACATCTCTCCTATTCGGGGTGTCAACTTGAATAAAATATGGGAAGCAAGTAAGCCCTGCCCTGCATAATCAATCACATGATGTGGTGCACGTACACCATTTGAACGGAAATGCCCATCAACTTTGGGGGGGCAGCCCTCTCAAACAATTTATTGGGGAACCAAAGCCCCCTTGACCCCTAGGAGTTGGCTCCTATGCTCCCATTAGGGCAAGAAAAGGTTGCAGCGCTCCTACTAGTTGGGCCTGGTGAGCATTTAAGGTTCCCAACCCTAATCTGCGGGTTGCCATCTGATTGGATTAATTCTGATCCTGATCTGATTTTAGGATGTATTTTCATTGATTGCCTGGTTTTATGTTAATGTGTGGGGTATTTATTATTATTATTATTATTATTATTATTATTATTATTATTATTAGGGCTCCAAATGCTTTCCATTACGAGACAACATAGTAAAGAGATTTCCTGGTCATCTTCAGATTTTCAATTTACACATATTGCCAGACTTTTAGAAGACATCTGAAGGCAGCCCTGTTTAGGGAAGCTTTAAATGTTTAATAGACTATTGCATTTTAATATTCTGTTGGAAGCTGCCCAGAGTGGCTGGGGAAACCCAGCCAGATGGGCGGGGTATAAATAATAAATTATTATTATTATTATTATTATTATTATTATTATTATTACTATTATTATTATTATTATTAGCCCACAAATAATTCTCCAAGTTGCAAAGAAAGACCAGCACATAGTATTAATGGCACACCTGACTACACACACTTTCTCAGATACAATGAACTAAGTTCGTATCCAAAGAGCTACTAATCACCTTTGTAAATGTCTTTGCAGGGCAATATACCCTTCTATAGCTTAGGAAGGTAAGAAAATGAAGCACCACAACAGGTTTAGGCTTATGAAAAGAAGCTCCTTTAAAAGAAGCAAACCCAGGTGTGCCATGTCTCTAGGTTGGAAAACAAGGACAAGAAAAGCGGTATTTTCACATTTCTCTCCAGGATAGATCTTGAATTTGAAACCCATATCGTGGTCTTTGTACCTGATAATGTTGCTGATGAACAAACAATTTCTTTGAAGGAAAAGAGAAGCCACCTTGAAAATGTTTTGGAATGGAAAGGCAGGATAAAAGTGCTTGAAAAAATAAATAAATATGGTTGTTTGCTATGACAACCACACTTCCTTGTTCTAATCTTCTGCATGGCTTTAATCACGTACAGGAGAAATCAAACGCACACAACACACTCCACCCCAAAGCTTCTGCAATTTAAACCGCAACACTGCAGAGCATTAAAAGACCACTATTTTCCTAACAAAGGCCACTATACTTTGTAAAGGCAAAGCCTCTCCCAGCATTCGTGGAACCCAGGCTTCTTTGTTTGGAAAATGGAATGAAGGACTGTATAAAAACAAATTGTTCTGATCTTCCATTATACTACTCATTCACTCCAACAATGCTTGAGATTTTGTGTCTGAAGCGGCCTTAAAACCACTTTGATACAGCTCACAGACCACTCAAACTATACTTTGCATTTTCAGACACGGAGGTCCTTTACAAATAAATTTATAGGGCTGAAAGCAGGATTTTCTTTCATTGCCTTAAAAACATTAAATGGGCCTCTCATGCCTTATTTGGCAAATCAACTGAGCTTTGTCTAGTCCCATAGTATTCAAGCTGCTGCTCTTTTGGACCATTTTCTCCAACACTAAATGATAATCACTCTTTACATAAGCAATCGGTGAAACGGATAAGGGACCAGAACAACATACAATGCTTTCATTAGATAAACCTCAGAACAAATCTGTCTTATAAACAACCTTGTAAAGTAGCTATCAGAGAAAAAGTAGTAAGCAAAATGCATAAAACATAAAAAAGCCATCTCTCTCTAACATGTAATTATTTTTCTCAATGCAAAATTACATTCAACATCTAAACAATAGTTCTGAGTCTTCCCCCTGCCCTGCTTAGGCTACACACCTTCACTTACAGCCCCCATTTCCCCATTAGCCTAGAAGAGCCAGCACCCTCCAGCTGCTTTTGCTTGGGGACTTAGTAATAATTAGTTCAACATTCACAGTATGTTCTAGGGCCTGTTCAATCCATTCGCCAGATGCTACTCTTAGCTCCATCTGGCTGCCAAAATGAATGGAGCCACAATGAGCTGTCTTTGCTTTTCATCTGCAACAACAACCACTGAGTTAAAGTGTCTCGTAAGGATTTCTAGCCCATTAGGTTTTGGTCCCTCTTTTCATTTCACTCTGCCACCTCCACTATTTATACCGCTAGCTAAGGATCGTTCACATAAAGAAGGAAAGCCAAAAGTGTATGCTGGATAAAGGAGGAAGCATTACTGGTTGGGGGATAATTTAATCCAGAGTTAGGTGTGCAACCGGTGTTGGTCTGCCATAGTCGAAACAAAATAAAAAAATTATTCTTCAGGTATCTGAAGAAGTGTGCATGCATTGCACACGAAAGCTCATACCAATAACAAACTTAGTTGGTCTCTAAGGTGCTACTGGAAGGATTTTTTTTTATTTTGTTTGCACTGGATAAGTTACACTCCTTCTTAACACACAGGTCCATATCCTGAGCAGCTGCTTCTAGATGCTCAAGTGATTAGGTGTGCTTTTCATCAGGTTTGATTGGTTTCCCAACCATATCTTTTCTTAGGAAGGAATGATACAACCACAATCATTTGTGTTTTGGTAATTACTAGATTGGAAGACAGCAATGTGTTTGTTGTTTGCTACCCTGGGCTCCCTTGTGAGGAAAGGCAGTATATACATTTAATAAATAAAGAGGCTGCAACTTGTTATTTTTGTCTATTGGGTGTTACATTGTCTGCTATCTTTCTCTATACCATTTATCTCCTAAAATTAAATAATAATAATAAATAGGGGAAGCGAATGAGTTGATCAGCTTGACCTACAGTTTTGTAAATAAGCAACCATTCATGTTTTTAATGCAGCTACCTTTGACTTCAGAGGAAAGAACTACTCTATACATTGGGTTAGACCAAGACTTCACCTACTGTAGATAGAAAGCTCCTTCCTTTCACGGCTGATGGCAGTGTGTGGGGGGACGGGACGGGACATTTTGCTGATTTCCCACCACCACCTGCTGACCTAAACATCACCTCCCACATTATTCCAGAAAGTCCACCTCCCCTCCCCCCCCAAAAAACCCCTCTCAAGGAAACAATTTGGGAGGTGACACTAGGAGCTGCAGAACAAGGGGTGAAATCAGCAGAAATTACCTCCCCTTCCTCCATTAGTGGGATCATCCCATGAGCAGAACCTTGCTCAGGGTGTGCTCCTGCTGTTTGAAGCAAAATCTGGACCCTGCTCACTATGTTTATACACCTAAAAAATATAACATGTGCACATGACCAACATGGGCTGTCTGCTACATGCATTTATTACTACATTTATATCCCACCTTTTCTCCAAGACATTCAAGGTGGCAAGTTCTTCTCCTACATACACACATACAAACACACACGGTAAAGTAGAAAGGTATCAGTAAAACTTGGGACAGGGACTAGGAATCAAAACACTAAAGGGATTACATAACAGTAAAAACTATATGGAACCATTAAAAACTGGTGGCATTTTGGCAAAAAGAATGATCGTACCCTGTTATCCTCTGAGAGATAAAAGTGCTTGTGTCTGCCTTGCCTATTGTCCTAGACACACCCGAGTCAAAAGCAATCACTTACAGTAGCTTCTATGGGACTCTGAATACACTTGCACACAACTTCTAGCATCTAAGTGGCTGTTCCCAGTCAGTGTCCCCTGGAGCAGCTGCAGCAATAGAAAACCATGCACCTCTCCATCAACTTATGTACTTTCCCCCCACAGGATGCACATGCAGCCTGAGACGATACCAACACAGCAGCCACCACTGTTCTTCCCTCTTCAATCCTCTTCTGGTTCTAGGAGACAGTGAGGCAGGAGATGGTGGGGATTCAATCAGCTGCCCACTTGCTTGATCATCCTCTCCTCCTCCTCTGACAAGTCTGGTGTTCCAGTGTTCCACTCTCCATCCCTGATAGCTCTAACCCTTCTCCTGGGGGGCATTGGCCCCCATAAATTGCTGGCCCCCTCTCCTCTCTCCAAGTCAGTTTCCAGTCCCCTTGTGTCCAAGCCCTGCCAACCCTGACACCTATTGAGGAAGGCCATTCCACAAACAATGAGAAGGCTCTCCCTCCAGGCAACACCCACCAAACAGAGTTGGGAGGCCTATCAAGTGGGGGGGGTGGCTCTGCTACAGATCTTAACTTCTCAAGAATGAGGGTACTGGTCAAAAGGAAGTTGAAAGACAAGGGGTCAAGTTTCTCCAAAAAGTTTTTGTGTTATTGCAAACCACGATAATAGAAGATCAATGTTCTTCAAGCCTGGGTCCCCAGATATTATTGAACAACAGCTCTCTGATCATTGGCTAAGCTGTCTGGGGATGACTGAAGTTGTAGTCCAATAACAATGACATGTGGAAACCTATTTGTACACTAGGAGAATCAGAGTAAAGAGATTACAGTGGTACCTTGGTGTGGCGGTTCGCTCAACCTGCACAGGTCCCCCAGACGTTTGACAGTCCGTTGATACCTGCACTCACCACTTTATTAATTAACCGCTGCCACCAACCAGTCTGTCTGGTATTTACTTCACTCAGTTCAGGCAAGGAGAATATTGGAACAAAACTGTTTTATTTGAAGTTTAGTACATAAGCATTTGGTTTCTGAATAAACAGTACTTTCTTGGTTGTGTTCTTGTTAACAACAGTGCCCAACGATTTCTCCCATCCCCTGTTCCTACTCCTTCCCTTGCCACCCTTCTTCCCACCGCTCAATATCCACAACAAGCCCCAAAAGACTCAAGACTAAAGAACCAAAAGACTAACGAACCCTCTTCCTTCCCCGGGAGGGGTTTATATAGTCCACATAACTCCGCCCCCTAAAGGTTCTTACTGGTTATTCCTGTTAACTCCTTCTGTGCCATTCCTAAGTATGGGTGATCGCCACACTTGGTTCTCAAACTTAAGCCGTTCCAGAATTCCATTCCAAAATCAAAGCATTCCAAAACCAAGGCACAAAATGGATTAATCCGTTCCAGACTTTTAAAAACAACCCCTAAAACAGCAACTTAACATGAATTTTGCTATCTAACGAGACCACTGATCCACAAAATGAAAACAATAAATAATGTACTGCAGTCACACAATCCATCCATCAGTAGCTGAACTAGGTTCCACACAGCCGCAAAAACAAAAACGCAAAATAAATAGCAATAACAGACAGACCTCAGCGTAACACTCAAAACGGAAGTGTGGCACTCAAATCAAAAGCAGAACACTCAAAATGGAGCACGTCTGGCTTCTGAAAAAAGTTCGCAAACCGCAACACTTACTTCTGGGTTTGCAGTGTTTGGGTTCCAAGCTATTTGAGTACCAATGCTTTTGAGAACCAAGGTACCACTGTATAGGGAATTTAGCAATATGAAGTATATAGGATTTAAGTAATTCAGCAGTACAAGCTGCAGCTCAGAATGAGTTGGAATACAGTGGCGTGAGAGACCATCACCATTCACCTTGCACATTCAAAAATTTTAGATCACCAGGAAATGAATGACACAAGGGATTAGGTCCAACAGACATGACAATGACAACACAGGAAGTACTTTGCAGCTATGATTGTCAAAAAGATTAAAAGGAACCAACTAAAAACAACCAATATGGCCAAGAGCAAGAAGAAGGTAAAAAAAAAAAATCCACTGAGACAGTATTAATATCCTCCTTTTCTTTTACATTCTTAGTTCATTTAGAGTTCAGAACCTCAAAGGCACATACTAAAAGGGATCAGTCATGTTCATTACTCCAGATTGAAATAAGGAATATTAAATATGCAAACTGAATTGCTTTGTGATTATAAATAAATATGCAATATCAATGTATGCAAGCCACCAGAATGTCAGGCATGCCCGACACATTGTCAAAAGACCAACAGTAGCAGCCAACCCTTAAAGAGACTACAGTATTTGGAAAGAAGTAGGAAAGACACTAACAAGTTTGTAAATAAGTAGCTCAGCAAACGTCTTCCCCCAAGAAACCAGCTGAGGAGCATACTGAATCTGTTAACATTTTTTTTTCATTCCCTCAATCACCCCTGCTCCCACCAGTCATCTGAAAAGGCCCATCACTTTGAGATCACATTAAAGACTGCATTTATTCAACAAGCCTGGGTCCCTTGTGCCTCCTTTCAGAAATAGAAAGATATATGCTTACTTGAACTGATGGTGTTCCCTGGAGCTGCGAATCTTGGAAGAAAATCTTTCTGCAAGTTTTTCTAAGTTCCTAGAGTACTCCAGTTCAATCTCAGCCTTTCTGCGGAAGAACTCCTGGAGGTCCTGCAGGAGCTGCAATCGGGATTCAGACTGCTGTTCTAGGCATTTGAACTGTTCCACCAACTGGGTACGAATTTCTGGATACACAAAACAGAAAGCGAAACAGCATTATAAACAAATTGTAACAGAGCCTGTGAGCGCTCATTTATTTTGCTGCCCTACTAAAGACCTCTCACATTGACAGCACTATATCGAGCATGCCCAGATAAGTACAGATTAACAGGCTACATAAACGGATTAACTTCACATAAGTACATAAATACATAAACAGATTGACTTTAAACCTTTAAACATTGGAGGAAGGGGAATCCTCTCTTATGTACCCTTGTAAGAGGGAAAGCAACTGGACTGAAATTGAAGTGTCAGCGGTGTGATTAGGTTGAGAAATAATTTTCAGTGTCTCAAAGAACTGGGATAAAAGTGGGGGATGGTTGCATATAGAAAGACTAGTCATATATTCATTTATTAAGATTTTTTACTATATATCTTTTTTCCATGCACAAATTGGGGTTCAGCAATGAACACATTTACTAAAATTACATTTCACTGAAATCAAGCAGAATTTTTCTGAAATTAAGCAACACATTCAGAATTTAAGGATTTAAAAGCATACCTTTATGTGATTATTTACTACAACCCACTCTTCTGATTATAACATACATACATACATACATACATAACATACAGCCATGCCATCTGTGTTTGCAGGTCCTCCAATATTTCTGATATCTAAAATATTTGACAAATTACTACTGTGTGGTAACTGCTAACAATTACTGACATTAAGCAACGTTAGATTCACCAATCTGAAACACTTAATATTTTTTTAAGCAAGTGCTTTTGCAATACAATAGTGTAACAATGATTGAACAGAAATAATAATAATAATAATAATAATAATAATAATAATAATAATAATAATAATAATTGTTTGTTTGTTTATATCCCACCCATCTGGCCAGGCCTCCCCAGCCACTCTGGAAGATATTGTCCAAAATTTCCCAGATGCAGAACATCACGTCCAATTAATAAGGAATAAATAGTGGTAACAATTCTAACTTCCATAGAAGCTCAGGACCTTGAATCCAAGATACCTGAGGTCTTTTAAAAAAAAATTATTTTATTTTATTTTTGTCTCTTGGTAGTATAGTCTTGATTTTTAAAAAAATGCACTGAATTAGTCAGAGGACTTGTTCTCAGGCTGAAAGGATACCCAATATTGTATGGTGGCCTAGTTGTGGGCCATATATGACCCTCACTGTTTCCCTTGCACCTCCACTGCCACAATCACAACAACCTTCTCAGGACCAAAAGAAGATCTGGCAGAAACAGGATAGCCAGCAGGAAGGAGAGAACCAGCTAGGACTATAGTTGCTATGATGCTCCAGCGCATGCACTCTGCTGTTGGGTCGCAGCCAACCAAGTGCATGCACAATCCGACCACAGCACGGCAGAGCGCCATAGATTATGTCATGTGTGCACTGGCTGCCTTTCTGCAGTTTCCTTGGTTTCTCATTAGCAGCAGTACAAAGTTTGTTTCTCACCATGGCAGGGAGGGTGTCAGAAGTGGAGCAGGCGGGGTGCGAGTGGAGGCTCGCGGGTTGGTGCTGGGGGCCTGGAGGGAGGCCAGCAGGCTGGAGGCAAGCTGGCTAGTGGGTGAAGGAGCCTGTTTGCGTGTTGGTCTATGTGAGCGAGTGACAAGGGGAGAGGGAAAAGGCTCAGTGGGGGAGAGGGGCTATTGTTTGTATGCAAAAACGTGTGTTATAGATGGGATAGGACCCTTCAGGCTTTGGGCTCCCGCACCACCAATTAGTGGTGCCCCACCCAACTCCATCTTGCTCCAGAAATGCAGCCCTCTTCCCAAAGAAGTTGCCTTCCCTGCCCTGGAACTTCAGCTGCAAGGAGCAGAGAATGAATGCAAAGCAATTTTCACTTCATTTGTAGTTCGGCCTGTTCCTGCCACACTCTCAGATGCATCGAGAACCGACAACTTTCAGAGATAAGTTTATAGACTACACGCACCCAACAGCAGCTTTACATGAAATATATCGAGATAAATTGGTGGCTTCCCATGCTGATGTTTATCAAGTTATAGCTGTATTCAGTAATATCTGTCAGATTAATATGCCCTGTTTAGTAAATCAGGCTCTCTTACATGATATATCGCCTTGTACATCAAGAGAAAAAGAATTGTTTCCTTTTGACGTTTATCTCCTGCCACAAAAAACCCAAACACAACTTCACTTTTTAAGCCTCTTAGATAATGTTGCACAGTCTGCAAATCTCTTTAAACAGGATTGATCCTTGGAAGACAAACAATCAGAACTGGGAAAGAGCAATATTTTAACTCTTAGCCAGTATTTTTAAAAGTGGCCTCTGGCTTCTAGAGGAAAAATACCCCCATCTGTATTTATGGGTGCAAACAAAAACAAAAACACTGCCACCCCCTCTTTCTGTTGAATATTGAAAATACTTATGTGTTATTTTTTCTGAATGGTTAAGGGATATGAGAAGTAGCTATCCCTTCTTTCAGATGAAAACAAAATTCCATTTGAATCTAATCAAACTCTGCAATCACCATCAAAATCATTCAACTCTACAGTTCTATAATTCTATGACTCTCTGTATACATCTGCTGAAGGAGGTACAGTATGGAGGGTGGCAACCAAAAAATGGACTGTTTCATGGCAGGTTGGGTATGTTTACCCCATTCAAGTCCAGACATTTTCTTTTCTTTTTGTTGTTGTTGTTGTTCAGTCGTTCAGTCGTGTCCGACTCTTCGTGACCCCATGGACCAGAGCACGCCAGGCACGCCTATCCTTCACTGCCTCTCGCAGTTTGGCCAAACTCATGTTAGTAGCTTCGAGAACACTGTCCAACCATCTCATCCTCTGTTGCCCTCTTTTCTTTTTACTAGCTGGTAAAACCTTCATTCTAAAGAAATTGTTTTCAAAAGAAATGATTTTGGCTGAACATCTTCCTACTCCTACTTGCATATGAAAAAATGAAGATTTGTCAGTTAAGCCCTATTCTGATGTTTCCCCTCGTGTGATGATAATTGTGCAAGGAGGGAGAGGGAGGTTGCAATTCCCTGCCCTGTCACTTCTGTTGCGTCCTCATCACCCAGTCCACATGGCCCTTACACAAGGGTGACTTGCACCTTTCATTGTAAGGGTAAATTGTGCAGGAGGGAGACTAATCTACTCATGTAGGCTCCCTAGACAACTTAGGACCCTGGTGCACATATCACTTTTTACTTTAAAAAAAATTACTTCATCAGATTCCAGCATAAAATTTCCAGGCAGCCTTATTAAAGCTTTTAGGGTATTAATGAGAAGCAGCCATCTATCTAACCAACCCCCTCACCCCCCAAACCTCCTGTTTTTCCTCAGCCCACCAAGGTAAAGCACAGGACAGGACAAGGCCTATTCTAAAAAAAATGATGGGGGAAGCTGAAGCAACACTGTATTCCAGATAGATCAAAAAGCACAATAGTCAATCATTGTATTCAAATCCCAGTTCTGTATTTGTTATTTTGAACTGCTGCAATATTTCGAGGTCTGGGTTGCTTATTGCCTTTTCCCAGGAATCCATTACTGGTTATTTATTCCTATCCATTCCCCCACCCCCTTTTCCATGAAGTGGTTTCTCCCAAAGAGCTTATCTGAAGCACAGAGAGAGATGTTATTTATTATTCATCAGATATCAAGCATAGTTGTCTAATTCTACTCTTAATTGGCTGCAAACAAGGATAGTAAATGCACTGGCAAAACACGATAAAGAGAGGAAAAAACAGCATTTGTAGCTCCCTGATCTATGCTGAGAAACTGCTAAGCACACTCACACAGCATCCCTCATTTGCTATTTTGCGGAGAAGACGATTGGGATGGGCTCTAATTTTTAAAAAGTGGTTTATTGCCTAGATATCGATTACAAGCTGAAGCAGCTGCACACAAAGACAACACACACACATTTATTTATTTATTGGATTTAACATTTGTTTTGAAAAAAGCAGAATTGGCCATGACATCTTCTTTCTGAAGAATGTGAAGCATCACATTGTCTTCTGGCAACTGCCCTGTATATGTAGCTTTCCCAATTGAACAGTAACAGCAAAGGGACTTCAGAATAATCACGGCCGCATGCCAACAATGCTGCAGATTCCTTCTTACAGAAAGAGATTGCTCTGTGAGGGGTGGAGCTGACACAATCAGTCCCCTGTCTTTTCCCTATTTTTGCCACACTGGCCTGAGGATCTCTAGGCAACAGCCCCTCTTTGCCAAGCACACAAACAAGCAACATTTTGCTGTCGTAATCAACAGACAGTCCTTCAGCTCCACAACCCCACACAGGGCATTACGCTAATGATGTGCCACTTTGGCATTTTCAAAGTTCATGCCGGAAGTTCACCCACATCAGCACCATCTGAGTTATGAGAAGACAAAGGTCAAACCCAACAGACACACAAACAGCTAGCTAATTGGTATCCAAAAGGCACTCAGCTATGAGCAGACACACAAATAATGGATACAATTGGCAAACCCTAGAACAGGGGTCAGCAAACTTTTTCAGCAGGGGGCCAGTCCACTGTCCCTCAGATCTTGTGGGGGGCCAGACTATATCTTGGGGGGGGGGGTGGAATGAACAAATCCCTATGCCCAACAAATAACCCAGAGATGCATTTTAAATAAAAGCACACATTCTACTCATGTAAAAACACCAGGCAGGCCCCACAAATAATCCAGAGATGCATTTTAAATAAAAGGACACATTCTACTCATGTAAAAACACCAGGCCCCACAAATAACCCAGAGATGCATTTTAAATAAAAGGACACATTCTACTCATGTAAAAACACGTTGATTCCTGGACCGTCTGTTGGCCGAATTTAGAAGGCGATTGGGCCAGATCCGGCCCCCGAGCCTTAGTTTGCCTACCCATGCCCTAGAATCACAGGACTGTTTTTTTTTAATGGAAAACAGGATTGAAGCAGAAGATAAAGGAAGGGGCTAATACAAAATAGCCAGGAAACCATGTGGCAGTGTTAAGAAAGAAGAAGAAAAATCTGCAACTAGCCTTTTATAGGAATTGAAAAGTTTAAAAAAATATTTAAAATGACCAAATGAGCTTACTTAAAATGATAAATTCAGGTTTACAATCATGATCACTTTGAATTGACAATAACGGCAATTTGGGTTTTCTGTGGAATGATGCTTGCTCCGATTCAGCAGCAAAGAGTGGGGTTTTTGTGGGGAAAGCACGGGGGGTGGGAGTGCTCAGACACAGACCTGGAAAGCCTAGGAATTTAGAACACAGTCTCCTTTCCGTATCTGCTTTGCCTGCTTCAGAAAGGTATTATCCACTAAATGAATCCAGGTATTTTCCACAATTTTCTGAGTAAGTGCACACATTCCATTACACTATTCTCATAAGGGATTTAAAGGGGGGGGGGTAACAAAAACCAAAGCAGATGTCCCTTGAAAATTTTCCAATTGCTCCAAAATACAAAAAGGAGCGAGCAAGAATGAGCATCCAATACAGAGAACTACACTGTAAGGGGGAAAAACAGGACATTATTGACTAGATCACCGAAATACCAGTGGACAACAAAAGAGGTTTAAATACACTATCAAAGCAAATAAAATAATTGTAATATAAGCACTGGTAACTGGGAAGCACTGGCCTGTGAGCACTCCAATTGGAGAACAACCCAGTGTTCGAAATTCCCATTGCTCTAGGCACATTTTAACAACAGGGAATTTCATCAGCGTGAGCAGTTCCTGAGCTCTAAGATTTTTTAAAAAATATTTTTATTAAAGATTTTCAAAGGTAGTACAATGTCTCTCTCGAATTTTTCCATATAACATTTTTATAAGTCAGTGTTGGTGAGACATTAGAAAAGAAAAAAGGGGGGAAAGAAGTGGGTGGGATGGGGAGGTAGGTGGGGTGGGGTGACGATGTTTCTTTTTTACTTGATATGAGTAGGGTTTGGTGTCAGCATTGTTTATGTAGGTTCTCTGTTGTTTGCTTGTGCTCCTTTGGCGGTGAGAGAGGTCGGAGTTGGCGTGGGATGTGGTTGTTCGTTTGTGGTTGGCTGTGGTGATCTTTGGTTTCTTGTGTGAGTGGGGTTGGTGGTATTTTGGGTCAGGTTAGCCATATTGATTTTTATGCTGTCGGTAGATTTTTGTCATTGTCTTGTTGGGCTGTGTGTGTGATGAAGGGGAACCATACCGAGGTGAAGGTCTCTTCTTCTGTTTGTCCCCGTGTCAGTTTCAGCTTACTGGTTAGTTTTTCTAGTAGGGCTGTTTCCCATACTACTTAGTACCATTGGTCCATGCTTGCTCCTGACAGGTCTTTCCAGTGTTTGGTTATGATGTTTCTGGCTGCTGAGAGTAGATGGATTATGAGTTCCTTGTGTTGTAAGTGGGCATTATTGTCTTGGAAGATGTTTAGTAAGACCAATTCTGGGGTGATTTCTAACACTTGCTTGGTTATTTTACATATTTCTCGTGTGGTTGTTGTCCAGAATGTTTGGATTTTGGGGCACTCCCACCACATGTGGAAGTATGTGCCTATGGAGGTGCACCCTCTCCAGCATTTTGGTGAGGTTCCTGGGCGTATTAGCGCTAATTTTCTAGGTGTGAGATACCACCTGTAGGTTAGTTTTAGGGCGAGTTCTCTTCTTTTTGTTGATATGGATTTAAAGGGGGGTTTAGACCACATTCTGGTCCATTGGGTGTGGTTGATTTGGTATCCTATGTCATCCTCCCATTGTTTTTTGATTGTGTCTAGGGAGTTCATGGGATTTTTGAGTAGTATTTTGCGGATACCAGCCCTCTGCCGCGTCCCTTTGTCATTAGGATGAGGTTTTCGAAGGTTGCCAGGGGTCTGGTTGCTGCTGATTTTACTGTTGGGTTGTTTAATAGGGCATGTAATTGGTGTTGTGTTAACCAGGGCATCACACCTAAGATTTCTGATTAAAACTGCAGAGTGGAAGGAGGACCTTTTTCTGCCTCCCCACTTCCAGATACTCTCTGAAGACTGGAGAAGAGACCTTCTTAAGAATATTAGGGGGGTGGACAGGGGAAGGACTAGACCATGTGAAAAATGAGCATAATATTTTAGCTGCAGTTCATTCATTTTCAGCTTTGTATTCTTGTTATAAAAAAGCGCACCTAGACATTTCTTTGTTGCACCCATAACCTAGGTTTAGGTACCATTTAGCTCCTAGCTTTCATATCTCAGTTTCAAACACTGGAACAGCCTTTACTGTTCATGGTGTCATGGACTTTGAAGAAGCATGAACTCAGGGCAAAAAGGAGAAACGAGCTAAGAGAAAGGCACATTTGGCAAACCCTCACTGTGATCAACTCCCACCTGGAAACCTATGTTCCCATTGTGGAAGGACGTGTAGATCCAGAATTGACCTCTACAGTCACTTACGGACTCACTATTAAGATCGTTTTCTTGGAAGACAATCTTACTCGGCTACAAGTGATCATCAAAGAAGAAGGTTTCAGTAAAACAGGTGCATACACACACAGAGAGAGAGAGAGAGAGGTGTGTGTGTATGTATGTATGTATGTATGTATATGTATATGTATATATATACATATATATATATGGGATTGTCCTAAACCAATAACTTTTCCCTGTTGACAAACACAGAGATGGTGTAAAGGAATACATAAGCAGAAGGTGCCAGAGTGCCAGCTGTCCACACACAGAGAAAAAGAACCAAATGCCCTAAACATACAGAACTCTGTTTGGCCTTGCATTGTTCTCATGAGTTACCGGTAATGCAAGCCTTTTCACAGGTTCAAGCCTGTAACTAACACTCTACACACATGAGCGTCTCAAATGCTTCCCTACACAGGCCATAAATTAGGCTTGTTTTAATACTTTATTTCTGGTTTGCTCTCTTTGCCCTGCACCCTCCTGAGAAGATGCAGGCTCTGAAAAAAGCAGCTGCTTCTGGCATAGACAGACAAAAGAAGGGGGTTTCTCTAGCAACGGGGATCAGATGAAAGCTTTCAGAACCTCCTCCCTTCTCAGGTTTCTTTTCAGCATAGTGGTGTTCACACAACTCCCACAGAGACTTAGACACAGAAGTGCCCAGGAATTTTTTTTTGGGGGGGGAGGGGAGGGTTGGGTGGTGAACAGAGGATGAATCAATTGAATGTGCACTGTGCTCCTTCAATTTCCTGGTCTTTTCAGTAGCTTAAGAAGCAGATGGCCAAGGAACTGAGAATTCTCTTATTCCAATTTCCCTGCTCATAACCCTAGCAAAGGAATCTGTCGGGGGAAGTTCGAGTCAAAAAGCCAAGGACATTTTCCTGCAATTCTCCCCCAAATTCTCCCATCTTTCCTGATCACTTCAAGTGCTTGACTACAAAATATTCAAAACTTGCTATTTTAAGCCCAGACCTGTAAAAACTCAGATGCGTCCAGACCGTCCAAACCACTTGCAGTGATAGCATATAATTTAGAGCAGCTTTCCACAGTATGGTGCCTTCCAATTGTTTTGGAGTGCGGTTCCCATCTTCCCTGATCACTGGTCATGCTGGCTGAAGCTGCTAGAAGTTCTAGTCCAAAACCAGGAAAATTTAGAGACACTCCTTTATTTGGGACACTTCGTCAACCTTACCAAATTTGGTAATTTGTGAAAACAGTCAAAGGTCACGTTCAGCTAGAGAAAGGCAGGACACAGTCTGTACTTCTAGGTGAACTATTTATCTAGCATTCATCCTGATTTGCTTGCACAAAGTTTATGCAGAGGTTATACAACTTCCACTGCTTGCACATTCAGATTGTTTTGCAAGGAGGTTATACAAGGTTGCATCAAGCAACTGTTATCTCACACTTGCCAGTATTAGTAGTAGTAGTAGTAGTAGTAGTAGTAGTAATTTATTTATACCCCACCCATCTGGCTTGGTTTCCCCAGTGCATTTTCTCCTCACTTTCCTTACTGCAAAAAGTCTGTTTTTGTTTGGAAGCAGGTCTGCTGCACAAGAACACCAAATCTACTTTGTGTAATCTGAACTTGCCAGTTTGTGATTGAATTCCACCCACCAAACAACAACAACCTGGAAGCGAACTCTTTCTCTGCAGTTTTAAAAAGTTGATTTTTATGCTCAGGGACTCAAAATGTTTGTACAACTTGGATGCAAATAAGGAACTTATGAGTTGGATAATGGGCAACCTGAGCCTAGCAGCACTTCTAGATCAGTCAGTACAGATTTACAGACAGCGCACCTGCAATGTTCTCAGCCTCATCTGCCAAAGGAGAAGACAATTCTGACTATTTTGCACAGGCGCAATGGAAGCAACTGAAGTCCAAATGGTAAATTTGAACCAACCAGCATTCTTTCACCACAGCCAACAAATTTAAATGCCGTGCTTAGTGCCCTCACTTTCTATAGAACCTTGAATTCGTTATGACAAGGAGAATCAAAGAACTGGAAGGACCTTCAAAGGGTATCTAATTCAACCCTCTCCTCCCAAAGCAGGAAATGTACTACCGGTACCCCACTATTTCTGATTGTGTTACATTATTTAGCAGAGGCTGGATGGCTACCTAACATGATTTCCCGCATAACTAAAGCTTTACAGCTTCAGAAATATAAGAAGGGCACAAGAATATTGGTGATAAAATAACTCTCTTTTACTTAATTTTTGAGATACACCAGGCACCCACAATCTGCACTTTAAAAGGAAACAATGGAATCTATTTTTTGTTCTGACAGGCTTTCCCAGCTGGATTAATGGATTGCTTCCATGAGTGTCTATTTTACATTGTTTATGTTTTGCTTTAAATATGTGTGTGTGTGTTTAACTGCTTTTTGCCTTTTAAAAAATCAGACATGACATTGAGATGATTGATGGAAGATAATGAACTGTGATAATCGGAGCCGTCTTTCCCATAGGGCTTAGTGGTGTGTTGCACCAGGATGTCAGCCTCTCAGGGGCGCCCCAGCGAGTGGGAGAGCTGTGCAGCTTTGCCGGCGGCCTCCCCTTTCCCTGCACACCCGCCAGCTGTGCCCCACCAATTATATGGTTGGCGGGCATGCAGCTTCCTTCCCAAGCCTCCATGGGAGGAAAACAATCCCCGCAGAGGCTTAGGATGGAAGCTGTGCCCCACCAACTATATGGGCTGGCGGGCATGTAGCTTCCCTCCCAAGCTTCTGCAGGGATTGCTCTCCCGCAGCGGCATGGGGGAGAGTTCCCCCCCCCCATGGCTGGCAGTGTGCAGCTTTGCCCCCCCCCCCACTATCCGTGATAATTTGGGGGCACTGGGTGGATATTTGCACCCCGGCGTCGCATCTGCTAAAGGCGGCCCTGGTGATAATCAGGACTGCACTTGAAAGAAAATAATCTGAGTGAAGCCTTAGGAAAACAATTGCTTGGAAGTTTATTCTCTCTCTAAAATGCTGGACAACACCCATATTTCAGCAGAAAGCAAACTTTTTAGTGCCTTTGTGCAGTGAACTTGCTCAGCATCACGCTCAGCTTCTCCAACACGCCATCTCTCACACAGAAGCTAACAGTGTTTTTAAAAGGGGAATCGGTTTGGGTTTTTTAACGGGAAGTACAAAGTTATAAAAGCCATTCCCCAACCTTTCTGCCTCCTGCCATGTACCAGTTGCTTGGTACTTCTGAAAAGCAGTTTATCCAGTTATTTATCAAAGCTGCCCTTAAAAATGCCACCCAAAGTGATCACACAAAGATTTTCTCCTCTCCAGCTGAGGCTTTAATTGAAACTTGCATCACCTCAATAAGGAACCTTGCACTCTCCTGCCCTAAAGCCAGCCAGATGGTCATCTCTCCTCCCTTAACAAGAATGGAAAGTCATAAAGCAGTTTAAGGTAGCTAGGAAGAGAGAATGGATAGTAATTCCAGATTAGAAAAGACTCATTCTTGGAATTTAAATTCACTGCATTAAGCCAAATCATGAGCAAATGAATTGCTTTGTGCCTCTTTTCTTGAACAACAGTCCAGTAGTTTTGGCTAATATATATTTAAAAAAAATCTCCTGCACAATTGCCTACAGGGTCATCATAGCCATCTAAAATGGATCAGTTCAGAATAATCAGCTCTAGCATTTGGATTTTCCAGTATGTGGTTCATCCCATCCACTTTCCTAAGTGAACATGCAGTGCCAAGATGAACATACAGTTTAAGTGTGTGAAGTGATAAATGAGAATCCACAAACGTGCTGGTTAGTGATAAGCAAACATAGAGGTGTGTGGGGTCTTTTGAGGCACTCAGAAAGCAACAGGACAGTTTCCTGCTTCTGGCTGTCCCTGAAGCCCAGAACAAGGCTGGAGACAATATACTATGCTTCCCTCAACTCAGGTAAGAGGCACTTTTATGGTCTCTATAGTTGTTAAAATTTTAAAATTTTAAAAGAGGATGCTGTTAAGGTGCTACACTCAATATGCCAGCAAGTGTGGAAAACTCAGCAGTGGCCAGAGGATTGGAGAAGATCAGTCTACATCCCAATCCCAAAGAAGGGCAGTGCCAAAGAATGCTCCAACTACCGCACAATTGCACTCATTTCACACGCTAGCAAGGTTATGCTTAAAATTCTACAAGGCAGGCTTAAGCAGTATATGGCCCGAGAACTCCCAGAAGTGCAAGCTGGATTTCGAAGGGGCAGAGGAACCAGAGACCAAATTGCAAACATGCGCTGGATTATGGAGAAAGCTAGAGAGTTCCAGACTGAACGACTGAACAACAACAACAACAACAACAACAACAATAGTTGTTGTTCAGTCGTTCAGTTGTGTCCAACTCTTCGTGACCCCATAGACCAGAGCACGCCAGGCACCCCTATCCTCCCCTGCCTCCCGCAGTTTGGCCAAACTCATGCCAGTCGCTTCGAGAACACTGTCCAACCATCTCATCCTCTGTCGTCCCCTTCTCCTTGTGCCCTCCATCTTTCCCAACATCAGGGGCTTTTCCAGGGAGTCTTCTCTTCTCATGAGATGGCCAAAGTACTGGAGCCTCAACTTCAGGATCTGCCCTTCCAGTGGGCTGATTTCTTTAAGGATGGATATGTTTGATCTTTTTGCAGTCCATGGGACTCTCAAGAGTCTCCTCCAGCACCATAATTCAAAAGCATCAATTCTTCGGCGATCAGCCTTCTTTATGGTCCAGCTCTCACTTCCATACATTACTACTGGGAAAACCATAACTTTAACTATACGGACCTTTGTCGGCAAGGTGATGTCTCTGCTTTTTAAGATGCTGTCTAGGTTTCTCATTGCTTTCCTCCCAAGAAGGAGGTCTCTATAAGCCCACCACAAATCACAGTTTATAAAGCTGAGTTGTTTCAAGCAACCATAGTTAATATTTCCCACCGTTTTGGATTGGAGTGAAATGAAAAGCTGTGATTGAACTAAACCAGAAGCAACAGCTTCTGAACTCCTGTTCACGATGGCAGAAAGTGGAAGCACAGAAGCCTGAGGCTTATCGCAATGCATTCTTGTCACACTTAGGACTCTTCCAAGTGGTTTTCTGCTTGTCCCGTGCTTTCTAGGCACAGGTCTGCGTGGTTTTTCCTTTGACCCACCACTTTCCCCTAGAAAACCAATTCTTTAGTGCTAAATCAGAATGGCAACCCATGGAATATCTGGTTGTGGTTGTTTCTATTCAGCACTAAAGATCGGGTTTCCCTGGGGGAAAGCAGAAGGGCAAATGGAGGTGTGGATAAGCACCAAGATACATGGCTTAGCAGGACATCCAAACAAAGCCAGTATGAAGGACCAGGGAAAGAGACCTTTCTGAAGCAGAAAAAGATTCAGTGGGGAAATCCTCTGTCCTCCTTTTGACTCTAGAGCCTTACTATACTACTACTCCTTGGCCTGAAAAGAAGCATCACAAACCAAGTCTAAACCAATGAGTTAACCTGTAGTTAAACTCTAAAGAGTCGGTACTATTCCTTTTGTTGTTGTCCTCATCTTAAAAACAGCATATTGACTCAAGGCCTGGATCAAGACACACACAGGATTCCCTGAGAAACAGCTTGTAATTGTGTGGTTTGGAAATGTAGGCTAGTATCTCTGAGGAACCAGGGTCAAGAAAATATCAACTCCTTTCTGCTGCTAACCAACCAAGCAGCTTTCCAAAACGCAGTCCCTTGTTTATTCTACATCCCTTCTGAAAAGAATCAAATTGCCCCATTTTTTTTTTTATTCTCCTACATCAAGTACTAAATACACAACTCAGCATAAAGAGGCTTGAGTCCCAGGCCAGAGTCCAGATGGATTTGGTAGCTGCCTTGCCTCAAAATTGTGAGCGTGAACTGCTTGAACAAGTGGAGGCCGGTATTTTTAGTGAGTCCAAAATATGTGATAGTGCTGCTCTAATACTCACTAAAGTACATCCACATATTTTAGATGGCATTCCAATTTATTGTTGAATTTAGCTCTCATTTACAAAGTTCTCCATTCAGTTAACATTCGGCATTTTCACACTATGCATCTAACACCAAGAAATTTTTTTTTAATATATATATAAAAAACCAAGGAGACGCCACTTTTAGTTTTCCTTTCGGATGTCTTCCAAGCTAAACAATGAGACTTGCAGTGTAAACAAGCTACTCCAGCTTGGTCAAATTAAATAGCAGTGCTGTGTTTCTGAAAATTGGGCACCCCAAGTAATCCACAAACTTTCTGGCATACTGGCAAATTTCCTAAAATAACTAACACCCAGAAAAGTCTGGCAGTGTCAGTGGTGACCGCAGGAAGGCCAAGGGCCATTCAAGCCTTCACTGTACTGTTTTTATTGCCTTTCAAATAATTCATCTGCTAGACAGAAGTTTATTGCTTTCTACAACTCACCTTGGCAGCAACTCAACTGTAATAGCCTAACTACCACTTAGAATTGCTATTTCACTCATATGTACACACAACACACACCTTGCTATATTTCATATATGTTTTAAATTTGATCCTAGCTTTTTCCCCTTGCACAAAAAAGAAACATAAAGCACTTAACTTGACTTCAAGATATTACCCATATAGGCATACAATGCAGAATGCACTGGATTTAGGTATTTGACACACTTTCGCATATCACTGTAAGCCAAGTCGTGGCTCACCAGGACCACACAAGTGTGCGGCTCCTAGAGAAGAGCTCATACCTGCTTTGCTCCTCTCCAGTTCTTTTTATCACAACATGACAGCTAAGCCACAGTTTGGCTTAGTGTGTCACCTAAAACCATGATCTTGGTTTGAGGTTTCTTCTTCCTGTGGTATGTGAAGAAGGTCCCAAGAGCTTGTCTGTGCTAGATATGCAGGTCATGACATTCAATAATGGCATCCTGGGAGTGGAGAATTCCTATTTCCCCGCACTAACCTTCTCTATTTAATATATATTAATGGTTGCTGTTCTTTAGGATCTTGTGTGCCTACATTATAATCGGGGGCATTCTTCTCATGGCAAGGAGGGAAAACAACCAGCACCTGATCATTGCTGAAAATAAAACAGCTGTTAAAGAGGGACAACTACAGGGGTCTAGTTTTTTTCAAAAAATAAACTCATTCTGGAAGGTCACTCTAGATTTATTTTTATTCTCAAAGTTGTACTACTTTCTCTTCAAACATTTTTGCAAACAACTCAACACTTCAATGAACACTCATAAAGGGATAACAGCATTACACGCCGATTCTACTCGCCAGACTGTGGTTTCATGCTTTATCCTTTGTAAACAGGAAGCTGTCCAATTATAGGATGTAATTTTTAAAGCCAGTGAAGTATCACGCTCATTCCAGCAAAGGCTTGCTTGCTCTTCAAGAGCAGGTTTGCCTCTCTCTTGTCTACAAGATTCAGACAGATTCGCAGCACAGGCAGCAAATTAACAATAATAATAATCAACAAGGGTGCCCCGTCCAGGAGATAAGCCTAGCTATTCAGTGCTATGTAGCACATGCTTAAAGCAGAGAGGGATGTGCTCAAGATTTCCCTTTTTTAATGGCATGCTTCTTGTGTTATCACTCCTCTTTAAATGCCTCTGAGCCAACCTAGCAAAGGGGGGGGGGAGGCCTTAAACAGGCTACAGCTTGGGGTATTCCATATAATAGGATATAACTCTATAGAATATAAAAACTGGTTTTATATGAAGCAGGACCTTTACCTCTATTTAGTTTACGATTTTAAGGCAATTTTCTACCAGTAGTCCTGAGGTTCACCACCATTTCTACTGGCTTTCCAGAGGGGCTTAAAAAAAAAAAAAACCAACTTCGTCTTTTGGCCTTCAGTTCATCTTCAGTCCAGTCCACTTGTTTGGTGCTATTTTATTTTACATAACTTACTTTTTTACATGCCAAATACCAAATTATTTTAATGCACAATTTAAAGATAACAATTTAATGCAAATAATAATAATAATAATAATGTCAATTCACCTTCAAAATCCAAAGGTCTTTAGGCCACACAAAATGTAAGCTTGTACTGTTGTTGGGCTTAGAAGATGGGGCATAATAATAATAATAATAATAATAATAATAATAATAATAATAATTTATTTATACCCAGCCCAACTGGCTGGGTTTCCCCAGCCACTTTGGGCGGCTCCCAACAAGTTATTAAAAACACGATCAAACATTAAACACTTCCCTAAAGAGGGCTGCCTTCAGTTGTCTTCTAAACAACAACAGATAAATACTGTCGACTTTTTTATTAAAAAAAAATGCTATATACTTAGTTATCTTATATACTGTTCTTCACCACAACTTACAGGCAGGTATGTAAATAATTCCGAGGCTATGTACAGAGAGCATGAGGTTTCCATGAGGTTAATGCAGTACTATGTTAACAAAGCTGGCAAAGGGGTTATCCATACTTCCTCTTATCCCGCTGCTTTCCGGGGGAAACTGCTCATTTGGAGCAAACGACAATTTGGGTATCCCCCAGATTGCCACTGTTCCAAACTATTGCTAAAGAGTGTGTTTTCCCTTGGAAAGCAGTGGGTCAAGTGGAAAACCTCTCAGATCTGTGGAAAAGTTACTTCAGCAACTAGGCATCAACCACCCTAGGGATTTTGCTCCACAGAGTCTCTGGGCTTATCCCCACTTAATTTCCCACTGCACCTTCCAGGCAGGGTCCGCGCTTTAAAGCTCTGTGTCCAAGCAGCCCCTTCCTCACCCCCCTGGAGCTTTCCCCCAAAAAAACCCACTGTTTAAAGCTGAATTGGAGTAAATGGCAACCTGTAGAAAACCCAAATTGTTGTTTGCTCTGTTTCAGCTTTAAATAGAGGGTTTTCGCTAATTCCTTTGCTAGTGGCAAGTAACAACTTCTTCTTGGCAACCAGACAACGACAAAACAGCACACTGCCATGTTAATCTGCATAAGTGTTTCTGCTTGTCTCTCTTCTGCCTTGAAGGGCTACCAAGCCTTTTAAGCAAAAAGTGCTGAACACACTGTCTGACATGGTAGAAACCAGCACCAGCCTGGTGTGTGCATGTCTTCTGGAGTTTGGCCAGGTCACCAATGTGTCTCCATTGTGTCTTAAGGGCAACTTGCCATTTAAGACAAAATGAGGACCAAGTTACAGATGTATCCTGATACGGTAAGAATAGCAGTTTCTAATGTTGCTTTTCTTAGGTGGCTCCAAAGTCGGTGTGTAGCGGAGGCAGTGAGTTCATCCTTGTGTTCATCTTTCCAATGCAAAATCAAGGTCCAGGGATCCCACCACCATCTCTTTCCCAGGACTCAGCAATGGTACTGGTAGCAGGAAGAAGTGTAGGGCGGCAGGCAATCAGCACAAACGCTGCCTGCTCATCCTTTTTAGTTTATCATTGCAAGTCTGCTCCAAATGAACTATTTTTTTAAAAAAAGTTAGCTTGTTCCGCTTTAAAAAAGGCGGCTTTTAAACTTATACAAGAACTCTTATTTTGAGCATGACAAAAAGTAAAAGCTCAAAACATTTTTGTCTGTTTTCAGAACCTCATCAAGTTACACTCAGACACTTTTCATTGCAAATAAACACAAAATGTGATTGCGGAATGAAGTACCCAGAAAACCCCTGACTTCCATTTCTCCCCACTCAGTTTTGCCCGCTGCTACTGTTCCCCTAACATGTTGCTGGCTAGCTCCATTTCCACCTTCCAGCCATCTCATTACATGAGCCCAGCCAGCCAGGAGTTGGATAATTAAACCATCACCAAACAATTCCAATTTGCCAATGTCCAGTGGTGCCATCAGTAAGGTCACACGAACCCTCCCTCTGAAGCCCTGATGCAACTCTAGCTGCACCAAAATGTGCATGCAGGTACAGATGAGAGAGGTGCCTTCAAGCAGGCATGCCATTTAAAGCAGAGGCCAAATTACACTGAACAACCTCTGCCATTTCAAAATTCAGTTCCCATTTTTGTGCTGTAAACCACCCAGAATAGCTGAGGAAACCTAGCCGGATGGGTGGGGTATTATTAATTAATTAATTGTCACTATTTATGTATTGTTGTCGATGCATGCTGGAATTTTGAATTTATTTGCCTATGGCAAGTTCAACACGTGCAAGCCCATTTAATAAATTAAATAACGAAGTCTACAGTGATGAAAAGTGGGTGATATATTTCCACCTCGCACTCCACCCTGGCCATAGCAAGCATTTCATGACATTGGCCCTCTTCCCAGGAAACCTCAAAGAGAGACAGTTAGGTACATCAATGCAATGCTCACTCCAGCCCTGAAAAAAAGTCAATTATTCCCACAGGCTCCTGCTAGATATGAGGTTTTAAATAATTCAGGGAGGAAAGAAATTTCAAAGCCAAAAGAAACACCATACTGCAACAGAAGCACTCTGACTTTTGGGTGGCATTTCCTGGTGCATGCTGAAGGTCAAGCTGTGCTCTGCAAGATGCCATTCTCCAGCCAAACTTGACAGAGGCCTACTGCAACATTATTATTTTTTTGCTTGTGAACACAAGAAGGTTCGTGCAAATATATGCAGGATGCAAGAAGGCCCAGTTCCTACACATCTATGTATCTTTCTTGGGACGCTTCCAGATGACATTCTACTAAGCATTCTACCAGAAAGATTAGACTACCGGTATGTTGGCTGTTGAATGAGCATTCTTTCTGATTTGTTTGTGGTGTGGTGAGGTTAAATGACGTTGCTTCAAGCAAGGTCTATCCCACACTTTCCAGTGCAGATTCCTGTCACTTGCCTTATCACAAAGAGTCCAGTCTTTTGAGGAAGCTGCTCAAAGCCTCCCAATTAACTATCATTGCACAACCTGAATTTACCGAATTTGACTGAATCTCACTCATAAACAGCAGCAGCCTAGAAGCATCCTTGGAATCCCTTGTCCTACCCCTTGACAGAAATCCTAAAATCCCCCACAGGATGGGGAGGGAGGAGTTCACCCTAGCCCTTAAAAGGCAGCTCATTCATTTGCAACAGGAATACTAAAACTATAAATCTTTGGCCTGGAATTTCTGTGTAATGTTTTGAAGCGCCACCGAGTAAGTTACAGAGAAGGGACAGCATATCACAACTGGAGAGACTGATTAGTTAAGAACACTAGATGCATGCCATTAGTCAGATAGGATGGACAACTGCACCCTTAAAGGCAGAATACAAATCAGGAAATAAATACAGAAAGGAACAAAAAGTGTTAGGCATACCAGGCACAGGGGCGCAAGCAGATTACAATGAAGTATTTTGCCTTTGAAGCCAAGCCTTCATTGTTTCTGAAGCAGGAGACACCATAGGGGCATGTGATGAAACCAATTTGTCTCTACAAATCATAAGGCAAAGGGGAAGCAACTATCAAGAAAAAAAAGGTAATGAGGTCATATCTCTTTCCACCAGCCCTCGTTTTCTTTCAAACACTGTATTAGGTATGTTGGCCTGATAGAAAGTAACTAGTCCAAGGTCATGCAGTGAGATTCATTGCCAATCACAGATCTAAACCAGGTTCTCACTGGCCTAACTCCAACATTATCAACTGCTAGGGAATGTGTCTTCATTTCAGAACCAGTGACAAACTGAACCTCACGGGGTCCAAAAAATTCATTTTTCATCTGTTCCCAAAGAATTGCATTTGGCATCTAGTGTGTGTTTTGGTACACACATTTGTATACATATTCTAACGGTATCTTTTTAAGGATATCTTTCTCATATGACAATAGCAGCAGGACTGATTTTGCCAGCCACTGCCTAGCTCCCACCAATTTCTTTTCCCACAATGCCTCATAAATTGCAGCATTCAATTCTTTACAGAAAGGGGGGGGGGGAGTTGTGGCTGCCACTGAAATGATGAGACGCCTGGGGCATTTCCAGAGAAGGGGATGAAGAATGGTGGCTCCTGGGAGTAACTGCTGAAACTAGCTACCCCGCAGCAGCAGGGGGGGGAAATCTAGAAAAAATGAGAAGGAAAGCAATAATGACTACAAACCAAATGGCACAGAGTCAGTCCAAGACAGTCCAGTATACCTGAAGGAGCGTCTCCACCCCCATCATTCAGCCCGGACACTGAGGTCCTGTACCAAGGGCCTTCTGGCGGTTCCCTCACTGCAAGAAGTTAAGTTACAGGGAACCAGGCAGAGGGCCTTCTTGGCAGTGACGCCCACCCTGTGGAACTCCCTCCCATCAGATGTCAAGGAAATAAACAACTATCAGACTTTTAGAAGACATCTGAAGGCAGCCCTGTTTAGGGAAGCTTTTAATATGTGAAGGAATATTGTATTGTAATATTTTGTTGGAAGCCGCCCAGAGTGGCTGGGGAAACCCAGCCAGATGGATGGGGTATAAATAAATTTTTATTATTATTATTATTATTATTATTATTATTATTATTATTATTTTAATCACACTTGGCAAAAGGGTAGAACAATCAGGAAACAACTGTGCCAATTATAGAAAAAGAAACTTTTTAAAGGGGGGAGGGCTCCAAACATTCAAGTACCGTATCTTCTAAATGTCAGTACAATGATCAGGAAAACAAATAAGTTTCAATGTATCTGAAAAGGTGCTGCTAGAAGAATGAGGAAATGCTGAAAGGATGAGGAAAAGGCATGGAAGTAATTATTCCTTTTCCCAATTGAAACTATTAGCTATGTAACCCAATACCAACACCACTTTTACCTGAGTGAATGACAGATATAAACAAGGCATCCTGAATGTCCAGGTACGTTCCTTATCAAACACATTCCAAAAGACACAGAGCAAGAATTATTAGAGTAGCAAGTGTCTGCAACTTCCTTCTGTCACATGGAGTTTCTCCATGAACAAGGGTTTGGCTGAACTTCTAACAGGGACTGCCAATGCTACAGGATCCTGGAAAATAATAATCATTTTCCTCCTTCAAGTCCTCCAAGGAACATCACATCTGGCCCCTAGAAATTCCTTGCATCCTATCCAAAACTCAATTCCAAATAACAATGGGAAGCTCAGGTTGTGAGAAACAAGGTCTGGGGTATGTCTGAGGCAATAAATAGTATTAAAAAGAGACTGGCTATGGGTTAATATCACATTTCAGTTGCCGGGAAGGGGGTGGAGTTGAACTATGCTGCACTGGCTTCTGTCAAGTTTTCTGGAAGGGAAAACAAAAGGAGAAAATATGTCGTGACTGAACCTATTTACAATTATCCTTACACTCGTATGCCCCACCACAACACAGTAAGTTGAATTTTACTAATTACGAGAACACCTCCAAAACCAAGTATGGTCTATATTTGCAAGAAATGTGGACCAAGCTAGATGTGACACTAGCTTTATGGATACAATAAGCATGTCCAATTATTCCAGTGTAAACAGAAGACACTGGGGTGGGGAGGCAGGACCAAGGAGGCCTGGAACCATGGTACATGGACAGGGGGGCATTAGCCTACTTTAAATTCATCCTCAAAGCTATTACTGGGATATAGGCTCCATTGGCACAACTGAAATTTTCTTTCTAGCAGTAATAGTAATGGGGGGGGGGGAGATTACCATGGGGATTGCAGTGCGCATAGAGGCAAAGGATTAATCCCCGTTCCTGACTTCTGCAGTCCTGACCCTGCTTTCTTTCCTCCTCCCCCACCCCACAACTCGTGGCAATTATTTACATTTTTTTAAAAGTACGTATTAACTGCTTTCACAGAATGTCATGTCTCATTTGGCCTTAAGGCAGCATGGGGGATGGCTGACAATATTTTCCTATCCTATTTGCTCACTGAAGCTTTAGTACCATTTTGTCATGCAGAAGGAGCCCTGGACACAGCACTGGGAAGGACAAAACGTAAGTCATTCATTAAGACTCACGAACGCCCAGAAGCCTACAGCGGGGAAGCTGATGCTTCTATTCACCAGGCACACAGGGATGACTAGTTAGCATGGAGGGCTCACTGAGTTCAAGGAGGAAATTATGACATATATCTGGGAAAGGGGGCTATTTCGACTCACCCGCATCTCTAGAAATTCCAGGCAAAAATTTCCAACAAATCTTGTGTTGTTTAATTCCCAAGTACTGTATTTGAAATAATCATGATTTCCAGACAATTGCAGATGTTGTTTCAACTGTTTGCCTAACCATACAATCCCATTAATTCCATTTGGACCAACTGATTGCATATCTGACTACTGAACTAAAGCGATTAAACTTAAGAACTTGGATATAAAACATTGGGAGACGAGAAAGAGTGACATCTGTAGTGTCTATTCACTGCCCAAGATATTATCATCTGCTCCGTAAGATCTTCCTGGCCTTTTCCTCATTTGGTTTCCAGGAATAGCTGAAAGCGTGCAGAGTTCAATAGGGATCAATCACCTTCTTAAAGGGACCATCACATGGACGATGTAGCAAATAGGTTTTGTGCTGCCCCACAGGGCAGGAACCAAAGGAATGCCACAAAAGATAGTGGGAGGGAGTGGTAATCTGATCTGCCCCATTCCAAAGGTAAGATTTGAGGGGATTACAGGATTACATGGAAGTACCATGTAAAGGAGTATAGCATCTAGATCAAGGGAAGTAATAGTACCACTATATTCTGCTCTGGTCAGACCTCACCTGGAATACTGTGTCCAGTTCTGGGCACCACAGTTCAAGAAGGATGCTGACAAGCTGCAGCGTGTCCAGAGGAGGGCAACCAAAATGGTCAAAGTCCTGGAAACAATGCCTTATGAGGAACGGCTTAGGGAGCTGGGTATGTTTAGCCTGGAGAAGAGAAGGTTAAGGGGTGATATGATAGCCATGTTCAAATATATAAAAGGATGTCACATGGAGGAGTGAGAAAGGTTGTTTTCTGCTGCTCCAGAGAAGCGGACACGGAACAATGGATTCAAACTACAAGAAAGAAGATTCCACCTAAACATTAGGAAGAACTTCCTGACAGTGAGAGCTGTTCGGCAGTGGAATTTGCTACCAAGGAGTGTGGTGGAGTCTCCCTCTTTGGAGGTCTTTAAGCAGAGGCTTGACAGCCATCTGTCAGGAATGCTTTGATGGTGTTTCCTGCTTGGCAGGGGGTTGGACTGGATGGCCCTTGTGGTCTCTTCCAACTCTATGATTCTATGATTCTATGATTCTACCTCTGCCCCTCACTACCAACATGCCCAGCATCTCCACTGTGGGAAGTCACCATACAGTGGTACCTTGGTTTGCATATGTTTTGCATTACAAACACGTCAAACCCGGAAGGGCGTGTCCCGGTTTGCAACCTTTTTTTGGATTACAACCCACTTTTTTATTATAAACATTTTTTTAAGGGCCCATTGGCGAAAGCGCACCTTGGGTTACAACCTGTTTTGGTTTACAAACGGATCTCCAGAACGGATTGTGGTTATAAACCAAGGTACCGCTGTATATGCAATACCAGAGCCAGACCCCTGCCTCCATCATCCTCTTTGAAGTGGTAGTGCAGCCACCCTCATCTGTTCTCCATTCCTCCTGCTCTGACCCCCTCTTACACTTTGCTGCTACAATCGATTCTATAAAAACTGCTCTCTGACTTTCAGAAATCACACAATTTGCATCAAAATGTTGTACCGTGTTTCCCCGAAAATAAGACATACCCATAAAACAAGCCGTAGCAGGATTTCTAAGCATTTGCGCGATGTAAGTCATACCCCAAAAATAAGACATAGCGATAGGTGTGGCTATGCATCGTACCGACACGGAGCGGTTAAGAAGACGGGCAGCAACTGATTTATTAAAAATAAGACATCCCCTGAAAATAAGCCATCGTGTTCTTGAGGAAAAATAAATATAACACAGTGTATTATTTTCGGGGAAACACAGTATCTGTAGGAAAGGAAGAAACAAACTCCAAGGATCCTGGAAAAATTGGCCTATCCTCAAGGAACACAGCTCTCCTCAAGGAATGCAGCTAAAAGTTACTAATAGCACACATTAAAAACAAACTTTTTTTTTTTAGGCCCAGATCTGAACCACAATGAACTAATCTTCAGGCGCTGAAAATATTACACACCTCTAGGGCAGCTCTGCTTCTAATGTTACCATGGCAACTGTAAAAGCATCCCAAGTTCATAGAAATCAGAAAACCTCCCAAAAGGAAGCAACCACCAGTGCATAGATGGAATCAATTCGACTTCAGAAACCTTAACTTTAAAAATCTTCACAAACCATGCACCAAGGAGCCCATGAGAACGGCGATTAACATTGGAGCTGGCAATTTTAATGGAGGCGGGAGCTGTTTTAGCCTACATGTTTTGGAACACTTAGACTTAGAGAAAGGCAATGTCCCTCATACTTAAAAACCAAGATCAGAACCTTGCACAATCTGGATGAAAAAGTTTGCCTGAGGAAATGCTTTTCTGCTGAAGGTCTCCCACTATAATTACTGTCTGGGGTAACAAAAATGACTCAGGGGGTTTGTAATAGATCTCATGCACCAGACATCAGCTGCAAGACAAACTGTAAGCAACACAATGAAGAGGGGTTGACAATCGCCCATTCTCCTCCCTGAGAATAGGGTACAGGTATGCTGTGAGTTTAAGATAGATTCCAAAGAAAGATAATAAAGAGGAAACAGCCATGTTGCATTTAAACCACCTCCTCTTCTTATCTTAAAACACAAAGCTCTCAGCTGAAGGACATGTGCCACGAGGTAGGCTGGGGGTGTTTTAATGCCTTCCCTTGCAATCCAAGGAATCTGCATCCTCTGGATTTTGCTAAAGGCACGGATTTTAGACTCACCTGTTCACAGCACGCCCAGTGGATCTAATTGAGAGCCGTTTTAAAGGACAGGGGAAAAAACGTAAGTAGCATTGCGCTTTATTTATTTGAGTTTGAAAAAGTATGCAGACACACACTGTATTATAGCTGCAGCTATTAAAGCCACAATAAACACAGAATGAAAAGGAAACGTCAGCTTCCTTTTTAACAGAAGAGGGGGCAACTGCTAATACTGCTGCCTTCAGTGACTTTGCTCCAATCACTTGCTGCTAATTTAGGCAACATCTTGCCTGATGAGTTCTGAAGTACTCAAAAAATCGCCACTGTTCTGGAGCATTTTTATTTGTCTTAAAGCGTGTTCTCCTTCATGGAGAGCACGTGTTGCGGTGGGAGCTAACAAGTCACCCCTCTGCTGCTGGGCGGGTTAGTTTGGATGGCCACTACTGTGATTGGGCTCTGGCTGTCGTTGGGGAGATTCATATGTTGCAATTTGTTGATGGACAGCCCAGAGCCTATAAATGACCCTGCACTCAGCGTCGGAGCCCTCCTGGCTTCGTGCATCGGATCGCCCGCCCTCCCGCCCTGTTATTAGGCCTCTGCATTGACCTTGCTATGCCTGTCATGGGGTCGTCTGCGTTGGAGCAGGGGCCTGGTAGGAATTTTTCCATTTGGCTGATTGGCTGGTGCCATCTGGTTTTCGCCTACTGCGTAGCAATTAGTCACAACTTGTAAGGTTGGCGGTTAGGCATTGGTTATAAATTGGTTTAGGAGGGGCAGAGTTGGCTGTGGTTGCCCCTCCTATGCTGCGAAGGGGCAGGTTGGCTGTGGTTGCCCCTTCAAAGCTGCTGCTGCGAGAGGAATTCCGTTAAAGGAATCCAGGGGCTCACCATGCTTGTCCGTTTCCCCCGGTAGGGGGACAGGGCCCACGCAAGAGCCCCTGGGAGCATTTGGGGAGAACGGGCGCACATTCTCTCCCCAAAGTGTTTTCCCCTATACTGACTCCACAGGCGGGTGGATGTCAGTTCTGTCCCCAGAGGGACAGATAGTCTTAACCAATGCCTAAGCAACCACTGACTTAATTTGTATTAAATAAAGTTGTGGCCAAATGAATGCCAAAAACCTGAACCTTATATCTGGTGTGAAGTGTGTTTTACTTGAGGGGTGGTTTGGGGACCTCTACACGCAATAAGGTATTGCCCAACTTTGGATTCTGCAGTTCTCTTTCATATCAACCTACTTCGCTGTTGTTGCTTTCTATGTACAGTGGTACCTCAGGTTATGAACTTAATTCATTCCGGAGGTCCGTTCTTAACCTGAAACTGTTCTTAACCTGAGGTACCACTTTAGCTAATGGGGCCTCCTGCTGCCGCCATGCCACTGCCGCACGATTTCTGTTCTCATCCTGAAGCAAAGTTCTTAACCCAAGGTACTATTTCTGGGTTAGCGGAGTCTGTAACCTGAAGCGTCTGTAACCTGAAGCGTCTGTAACCTGAGGTACCACTGTACCAAAATTATTATTCCTAGTTGTACAAACAAAAACACTGCAGTAAAATGACACTCTTGAGTAAAGGATCCTACAAGATGGTGTCTGCTTTGGACATCATGAAGCTGACAAATGTGGCTGTCATAACTGAGGGGTGGGGGAGAACAGTAGCCACAACATTTGACAAACGCTCCCAACCCCAGCAAAAGAGATTGAGAGGTAAAGGCACACCACTCTGCTCAGATATTTTAAAAATCTGCCAACCACAGTGAATCACTTCAGATATTAGGGCCACCAACTTGAATGGCTTTAAATGAGGATTTTAAAAAAAATCATGGAGGTAAAGACTATCAATGGCTACTAGCCACAATGGCTATGCTCTGTCTCCAGTGTCAGAGGCAGCATATCAGCTGCTGGAAACCGCAGGAGAAGTTAGGTGCTTTTGTACTCAGATCCTGCTTCTAGGCTTCCTGTAGACATCTGGCTGGCCATTGTGTGAACAGGATGCTGGACCAGATTGGCCATCAGCCTGATCCAGCAGGCTTTTCTCACATTCTTATGGCAAATGTCTGTGGCCTTCACCATTACATTCAGTTTCTAAAACACTAAAAAATAATTAAAAAATGTACAAATTGACTCAGTTTTCAGAAGTTGCCTTATTACAAAATGTGGAATGCCCTTATTCACTCAGGTTTTTCCATGAGTGATCTGTGGATTGGGGTGGCATACCTTCACTGGATTTGCTGATCTCTTGTATGTAATTACAGTGTGTTTATGGTTATTGTGGGTTGCATAAAATGACATTGTCCCATTAACACAATGACTTCCGCATGCATAATGGGACTTCCTCTCCCTCTCTTCTCCCACCTGCCGGCACCACAGGGCTGCAACATTCCCAGTGTAAAACACAAAACAAATACACAGATTTTGGAGAAGATGCACACATATTTGTCTTAAAGTTCATAACTTACTAGCTCCAGTGAATGCAATTGATTCCAGTGTAGTCCATACCACTTAAATTAAGCTGCATACAGAAATGAGAATCTGTCTAATTAATAACCAATTCAATTAAGGTCCATGGCATTGTGTATGTATAATTTGGTGACTGTCATCTCTGTCTCACACACAAATGCTCACTGCTGCATTTTATTTCAGCTCCATTGTTTTATCTTCCCATCTTTTGCACGCTTTCCTCCTTCCCAGAGAAGGGCGGGACACATTTTTATTAGATAATTACTATGCAGTATAATTCAACACTTTAAACAACCTCAAATTACAGAAGGTAAAAATACCTAGGGCCAAATCAGTATATACACAAAGGTCTGCACTAAGATGGAGGGAAGAGGCCACCAGCTCTGCCCACCTGCCTATTATCACTACTCACCATTATTTGGCAGTCACCCAGACCACCACTAGCTTTTTGTTCATGTCTGAAAATAAAGTGTTGGGAAGAAGCTTGCATTAGAGCTGCCACAGCTGTTGCTGGAAACCTTTACATGCAATTTTAATTCAAAGTGTTCTAGACAAGGGAGGATAGGAGCACAGAGCAGCTTCACATGGAAATGGAATGACATCCACCCCACTCACAATTGAGAAAACATGTGCTCTCCCCCCCCCCCCCGCACTCTTACCCCGCTCCACTTTCCATGCTTTAAAAACCTCAATGGAGTCCATTTTTTATATTTGAGAGTGATTGTCCACAGTATCAGCACATACAGCTTTTGCATGTGCCCACCCACCACAGGATCAACTAGGAGAGCCTCTTATGACCATAAAGCAGGGGTTGGAAACTCTTGCCCTGACAGCAATGACCAATGATCGCAATGGTGATGTTCTACCTCCACTATCATAATAATAATAAATTATTTCTTCCCCAGCCACTCAGAGGCAGTATGCCCCCAAACACAGTTGTACCTTGGAAGTCGAACGGAATCTGTTCTGGAAGTCCGTTCGCCTTCCGAAACATTCGAAAACCAAAGCAAGGCTCCTGCAGCCAATCAGAAGCCGTGGAAGCCCAGTCAGACATTTGGCTTCCCAAAATCATTTGAAAACGGGAAAACTCACTTCCAGGTTTCGATCGTTTGGGAACCGATTTGTTCGGGAGCCAAGGCGTTCAAGATCCATGGTACGACTGTACCGGTTGCTGAGGATCACAACTGGGGAAAGTGCTGTTGTGTTCAGGTCCTGTTTCTGGGATTCTTATAGGTATCTGGTTGGCCACTGGGAGAACAGAATGCAGATCTAGCAGACTGTTCTTATCATGATGCGAGTTGCAGTACAAAACACTTGGAGGGCACCAGTTTGAAGAAGGATCCCTACACCTATACTGTGGTACCTCTAGTTACGAACTTAATTCGTTCCAGAGGTCTGCTCTTAACCTGAAACTGTTCTTAACTAGAAGCGTGCTTTCGCTGTTGGGGCTTCTTGCTGCCACTGCGCCGCCAGCACACGATTTCCATTCTCACCCTGGGGCAAAGTTCTCAACTCGAAGTAACTCTTCCAGGTTAGCAGAGTTTGTAACCTGCAGCGTTTGTAACTTAAGGTACCACTGTATCTATATGAACCTGCCATTGTTTTAAGTTCTGATTTGGAGGACTTCATTTTGAACCTGTCTTTAAGATCAATTAGGCCAGTAGGCCACAGACAGCATCATGATACTATTGGTAGTTTTATTTGCCATCTCATTCTTAATTATCCCCAGCCTAGAATTTGTCTTTTTCACAGCTGCCACAGACTGTCTCAACATCTTCATCAAGGTATCCACTGTGAACCCAAGGTCTTCCTCCTCATCAGTCACTGTCAGTTCAGACCTGACTAGCATATATGTGAAATTAAAATATACCGTATTTTTCTGTGTATAAGATGGTGCTTTTTGCTATTAAAAAAAGGCAAAAATTGGGTGTCGTCTTATACACAGATAGTGAATGCAGAGGGGGGACGTGCGATTAATGGCAGTAGCAAGCAGGAGATTGGCAGCTAGATTGGGCGACTGATTGGTGGATGTGGCAAGGCCTGCTGGCGATTGGCTGCAGCAATTGGGCAGGTGATTGGCAGCTGTGGCGAGATGTGCAAGCAATTGGCGGCTGCGGCAAGTGGGCTGTTGGTGGCAGTGAGCAGGCAGACAATTGGCGGCTACAGTGAGGTGTGTGTGATCAGCAGTGGCTGTGGCAAGCGATCAGCAGTGGCGGGCAGGCGGGTGAGCAATTGGCAGAAGTGACCTCCACCACCCCCACCCCCACCCCCACCCCAAAAAAGCTAAACAACTTAATTTCTTAATTTTGGGTTTAAAAAAATAGGGATCGTCTTATAGATGGGGGCGTCTTATGCACGGAAAAATACGGTATATATTTGCCCCCATTTACCGTTGCTTACATTGAATTGCATTTGTTATTTAAATGCCCAAGCTCCCAGGTTTGAGAGATCAATGGACGTCCATTGCTGTAGCCTCTTTAAACATACATTCACATGTTAAAAGTGTGGGATGGTGCCCCATGCCACCTATATGTGATCCTTTAAATGTACAAGCCAAGGATTTAACTTGGGACATTGTGTAGGCTACGCAAAGCACGAGCTCTACACCAGTGAGCTGTTGCTCCTGTCCCAATAATCATTTGATAGGCTACAAAATTCCTACAATAAAGGACATGTCAGATTTATATGCAAGCACTTAGGCAGATTCCTGTGCGCAACTACTACATACTACACATATTTTGCTATGTGAACATGGTGCTCCCATTACATCTGAGTCGCAGGCTTGTGTTACTCCAGACTTGTTTGGATTTTCAATTCTACAGGTCTGCAAACAAATCCACGGTTTTAACAGTTCCACATATATAATGCATACAGTGAGCTGACTTGTGGTGAATCTTGTTGTTCAGTCGTTCGGTCATGTCCGACTCTTCGTGACCCCATGGACAGGGGCGTAGCAAGGGGGGCGAGGGGGGCGGTCCACCCCGGGTTCCATAATGGAGGGGTGACAAATTATCAAGGAACAATTTTTTTTTTGAATTTTTTTTTTTTGAAAATGCCTGCTCCGAAGGTCTTATCTTACTATACTAGGGATTATATAGCTATATATGAAATTTCATGCATATCGGTTAATATCTTGACCCTCCTCCACCAAAATAGCTGTTCACTTGGCTGTTTTCCTATGTCACGAAGGCTGAAATTTCAGTTCAGAGAACACTTACTGTTCCCAACCCTAACCCTGTGGAAAGCCATCTAATTAGACTTTAATTTGATTTTGAGATGTTTTAGGAGGTAATTTAATTATTGTTTGATTTTATACCAATGTTATGTATCTGATGTTAGCCACCCTGAGCCCGACTTTGGCCGGGGAGGGTGGGATATAAATAAGTTTTTTTTATTATTATTACTTGTTATTATTCCTTTGTAAGAAAATATGAAATAACGTAAAACCATTTTTGCGGGGGGGGGGATCAATGGGGGGTTGACAAGAAATTTTCCGCACCGGGTACCACCTGACCTTCCCATGCCGGGGGGGGGGGGGTTGACAAAAAAAAAATTGCCGCTGGGTACCAATTTACCTTGCTACGCCCCTGCCCATGGACCAGAGCTGAATATAGCCTGCATTAAATGCCAAACTCTTGATCACATTAACTATTTTTCTTTCATTATCTCCTAAGGGCCTTATATTCATTTAAGCGAGGTGCCCCACATACAAGATCCTTGGCAGCACATTTTGAAACCCAAATAGTGTTGGGTGGATTTAAATGATATTCCTACTTTCCCTTCTGTTCCCCTAGTTCAGAAGCAAAAACAAAACCTCGTTTTTAACACTGATGCTGTTTGGCACTGGCTTGAAATGAAGTGTTATAAAGGGTGGGGGAAGAGTGTAAAAATGCAAGAAATAACTGTGCAAGGCTTTATTAACATATTGCTACTTTTTTTTGGAAAATGTACTTGCCAGATGTTACCAAAAAGACAGTGAGAGGCAATGAAGGACCAATTTTTGAAAAGCAGGAGAGCAAACGAACCACACCTGAATAATGTTACCCTCCCCTCCATTTTTGTAGCACGTGTGCCCTACTGATCACGTGTGAAGGTTCGTAGGTTCCAGATTCTATAGAAAACTAACACTACCCTTCTCTGTCAAGCATGATCTGAATCAGGCCAAAAAGTATAATAATTGTTATGTAGCATTTCCCTTTGTTTGGAAGCTGTGCACCAAGAAAAAGAATATACCACTATAGAAAGCTTCAGAAGGAACAGATGCTCATCCTGTACTTGCAGGAGCGGGGGGAGCCCAAGATCACTTATTGTCTCTGCTCAAGTTGCTTTTACTCCTTTCATTTCACTATCACTACAATTAACAACTTTGTTCTGAAAATGACAATATAATTTGCTCTGCAGTTGATTCTTTATTTCTGTTTTTGAGAATGGTGATGAAGAAGAAACTTGGTTGTGATGGAAGAGGAAGATTACCCATGGGGGGGGGGACTTTCAGATGTGCATCCCATTACCTATGACAGTGTCTTTGCCTCTCTCATGATGAGCCCAGGGCAGGGGGTGGGGGAGGAGAGAGAGCTAATTAGGTTTGCCAGCTCTTCCCATTTGGCCCACTGGGGTGGATTTGAAAGGCACACAACCTCCTGTCCATTACCCTGACATCACACAACATCAGACACTGCACTGTTGAAGCTATGGATCACTCAGGAACATCAGATTGTGTTCCTGATTCTTACTTTACAGCCCCAGCTTGAATTCAAAGGAAGAACTCTTAAGTGTGCTCCCAACTGTTCCTTTGTGGCTGCAGCTTTAAAGTTGAATCACCTGACTTCCATAACTTTAGCGGAATGAAGGGGGACCCCATATAAAAGTGGTCCATAAAGGGTGGGCCAATTCTGGATCCAGGTCACCACCTCTGCAATAGACCCCGCAGTGGTTCATGTTATTTTTTTACAGATAGGAATGTCTGGAGGGACTCACTAGTCCCAGCACTCTTCTTCAAGGTTATGTTTCAATGAGAATTGTGTTAACAAGCTCAAAACATTATTTAGGGGGAGAGAAGAGACCAAGTTACAGGGGTAGGGATGGGTCACAGGGGCAGGGTGTGTGTGCAGCAGGTTCGGTCTCACTCTGTGCTGGTCAGGACACACTCCAGGGGACAAGCAAGAAGTGACTGAGGCAGCGAGTAACTTAAAGGCCAGGCTCTGGAATGTCTCTGGCCAAAGGAGGGGATGCTGCAAACAGCTATCACTGAAAGGTGATTACATTAGAATGGTGAAAAAGCAACGTAAGCCCATTCACTATACAGTAACTCTCCAGCATAAAACAGAGTCCTGCTGTTTTAAAGCAGCAGAATCATGCCTCCATGCAGTTGACACTGAAAGGGCAGCCAGGTTCATAGATGTTATCTGCATGATGGAGCAAAGAGACTGGAACTGCTCTTCCACTACGCAACTGCAACACCACCGGAATCTGAATGTACATGCCAGAGCTAAGTCAGCCCAGAGTCTAGCTTGTTGAGATGACTGACACATCACAAAGCCCTGAGAGAATTTGGAACTTTGTGAAGGACGTTGTGCATCTGTCAGTGAGAAAGAGAGACCAAACAACCAAATTCAGCAGTTTTGCATTCCCCCCCCCCTTCTATCCAGGAGCAAAGGACCTTGCACAACTAATTGCCAGGAGTCACAATTCTAGAATCACATTAACCTCCCTGCCAGAAATGCAAATGACAGAGTACTGCATCATTTCTAAATGAACAAAAAACAGGACCGGGTACCCCTTTGGGTAGCCAAAGTAATTTTCTATTTCCTAGATTTCAAAAGAGTTCTCAGCTCTGTATTAACCAACTTTAAAGGAAGGCTATACAAACAGAAAGGCTTAAAGTTCAACATACTGCCACTCAAAGAAACCTCAAAGGCCTCTATTGCTGAGCCTCAAACAGAGATGTCTGCAGGAAAACTAAAAAGCAATTAAAGCTGAAGTTCAGTCTTAGTCAAAGGGGGCAGAAAGACTCAAAATGAAAAACACACAGTCGGCAGAAGAGCCGCTTTGCATCTATTCAATCTATATATGGATCTTAACCTATCAGACCATGTTTACAAAATCAAAGTCAGTAGAGAACAGCGTCTCCCAGAAACATGCAACTCCAGAATTTTAAAATATCAAGCAAGGCCTATACAAACTTTATGAATTGCAGCAAGGCACACACTACACAGCATCCCTCCAGGCACTGCAAGATGAAATATTGGTTAGGTGACAGAGTTGGTTGTGATTCCAATGGAGAATGTCCACCTCAGTAGAGCTCATTCAAGTTAGACTGAAATCTTATGTGTCCATTTCCAGAGGTAGGCTTGGGCACCAAATGAGTTTTTTGCTTGCAGGATCTACTGTATTTGCATTTTGAGAAAAATGTTTTCCATATGCATTTCTTCATGGGAATACCACAATGAAAGGAAATTGTTACATCAAAATTGGCCCTATGTTGGATTGCTGTCATTTGCAAAACTGTTCATATCACTGTGGGCAAGCAAGCAAGCAATAAAATTTATTTGTATCCTGCCCATCTGACTGGGTTGCCTCAGTCACTCTGTGCAAGCAGCACTGTGTGCAAGCAGCACATTCTATAACATCTGACAGTTTTCGGAAAAAGGAGTGAGGTCATATACATCAGCCCAAATACAAGAAATAACTCTGAAAAGGAACGTATGATATATTTCTTCATTGCCTTAAGCTTACTTATTAATACATGAGCAAAACCAAACAATTCTAATTTAAGTTGAAACGCTTCAAAAAGGAGCCTTTAATTGCTTGAGGATTCAAGTCCCAAGAGTTATAAATATGCCTGTCCTGCTTTGACATTCAAAGTCTGCTGCAGAATAAAATACTGAATTTTGCATTAAGATAAGCATAGAAGATCACTGGTAAAGTAAGGTTGCTGAAAATATAGAATAGGATGCACTCCTGCATACTAGGCCAGAACTTCTGGGGCGGGGGGTGGGGACAGGACTAGAAAGGAAATAAACCATGTTCTTTAAAAGATAGGTGAATGTAGAAAGACCCCTTACATTTTCTTCAAGCTTAACTCATTAAACTTTCTTTGAAAGTCCAACTTTCCAAACATCTACTGAGACAGGCTCAAGTACACTTTACTGAGGAAGACATTCTCTATATTGGTGCCATATCCATGGAACATCTCTTCCATTCCCTAACCAGTTTTGCCTCTTTACCATCTGGGTACATTTAGCTGGGAATTCCAAGTAGGGAATTGAGTACCTGGGGGCATATATGGTGGGAGAGACACTATCAGGGTTTTTGACAGTCAAAAGCAGCACATGCTTCAGGGACAGGGAACCTTTTTGGCCTAGTGGGCTAAATAATCATCTGTCCCCATTCCCCGAAGCTAACTTTAACAGGTGGGTGGGACACAACCCACCTGTCAGTCACCAGACAAGTGACAGTTTGGTTGTCCCTTCCACCTGTCAAACTTTGTGCAGCACTTCCTTAGCACTCCACAGTCACCTGGTTGTCGGGCTCCTGGGAACCGCAGCACAAGGGGCTTTGCTGGCCCTATATGCAACCCTTTACTGAGCATAGGGATGGCAAAGCTGCTTTGTACAGGGATCAACTATGCAATCAAGTTCCCCACAGGGAACTTGGTCGCGGAACTGATCCAGCAGTGTTGAAGTCACTGCCCATCACCTCTGCTTTCTTCAGGGACCAGCTGTGCAATCAAGTTCCCCAATGGTAACTCAGTCACACAGCTAATCCAGTCACATCTCTACCTGTCCCACGCCTGATGTCACATATGATGCCCCATATTGCACCTGAAAGCTCACTGGCAGGCAGTATACTTGTTGAAAATGATCCCTACTACCCTGTTTCCATAGGAGTCAATTGCATGTAATACAATATTTCTCCCACCAGCTTTTTGCCAGATACAACATTCATATGGATACAACATTCATATGGATATTAATGCAAACTATGGTTTAGAAAAGAAGAATGTGGGTGTGAACCTGCAGCACTGCTTCCTGCCACCTCAATCTCTTAAGCAAGACTGGCAGCACTTCACTCTCATTGTGTTCAACGGGACTTACATCCAAGTCAGTCTGCACAGGACTGCAGCTTAAGAAAATGAAACCATTATATATGTTCCACACTGTGAGTGCAACTTCCCATAATAAGATTTTTTCATCACATATACACCTGCAATAGCAGCATACAGCAATTCCCACAAAAATTGCTATACTGTATGACAGTGCTACTTCTTGTAAACAGGGCCTTGGGGTCAAGGAAATATCAGGTCCATTCTCCCCCTCCCTGCACCCCATCTTTATCTAATGCTGGCCAGGCAGCTATGGGCTGTTTTATGTTGGTTTCTTCAGTGTTAGCATCCATCAAACTAATTTGCTCCCGTTTTTTTAGTTTTAGGAGAAGTGCCAACTGGGGAAAATGACTGCAAGCAAATACTGTGGGTAAGCATTACTTAAAAAACCATGAAGTAACTTTTTAAACATTAGCAGCAGCAGCACAGCACAGTACTGGCACAAATCAAATGACTAAGCAACAAAACAAAGAAGTGGAAAGCTCTTGCATCTTGGCTTCAGCAAAAGCAAGAAAGCCCAAGCCAGAGGAAGCATGAGGAAGCAATTGTACCAGCAGCTTTTCCAGCCTCCGTCCAGAAGTTAAGCAGACTCTAAAGAACAGAGGGCCTCTCAGAAAGAACACCCACTCTAGAAAAGGGGGGTGGTGTTAAAGCAATGTTTCTTTCTATACAGTCGTACCTCGGGTTACGTCCGCTTCAGCTTACGTATTTTTGGGTTGCGTACTCCGGTAACCCGGAAGTGGTTTTTTGTGCACGCACAATCCACACATGCACAGAAGCGTTCTGCGCTGTTCGCGCGATTTTCAGGTTGTGTACTTTTCGGGTTACGAACGGCAACCCGGAACCAATTAAGTACAGTACGTAACCCGAGGTACCAGTGTACTGTGTCACAGTATCACAGGGACTCCATCCTATGCTGACCGCTAGTGCTAAAATGTAGCAATGAAAGTCTCTTGGCACTTTCCGTGGTTGATCTAGAAATCCACTGAAACTGGTATAATGAAATGAAGGGACAACTAAGTGTTCATATCTCCCCACGCACCCACAATCTCACAGTGCTAAGCAGTATCCTATATTGCACACTTTTTCAGAAGTGTCTTAAGACACTGGTTTTTCAAGCTATTTAGGACAGTGTTTTTCAACCACTGTTCCGCGGCACACTAGTGTGCCGCGAGATGTTGCCTGGTGTGCCGTGGGAAAAATTGAAAAATTACTTTATATATAGTCAATATAGGCACAGAGTTAAATTTTTTAACATTTTCTAATGGTGGTGTGCCTCGTGATTTTTTTCATGAAACAAGTGTGCCTTTGCCCAAAAAAGGTTGAAAAACACTGATTTAGGAGACACAGAAGGGCTCCAGCTTCTTCTGACGTTTCCTCTTGCACATGCACCTTCGAGCTAGAAGGCAAAATGCAAACTCACTGTGATTACTGCCAGTGTAGTAGTAGCAGAAGCACGTATTGATTATTCATTATAGAAGCAGAGTGGTCAATGTTTTATATATTTTGGGATTTTTTTGTATCCAAGGAGTCTCCACCTCCACCCCCAGGGATTTTGGAGTCCATATGGCACTAGCACTCCAGTCCCTTTTGCAGTTTCTGCTCCACACAATCATGATCACATGTTTTTGAAGAGCAGGGTTACACCCACAGACTCTGCCCCAGGAGCTGCACCCTCCCAGCTTCCATGCAGTGGATAAAAATGGTCTCCATTTAGATCTGAGCACACAGAGTTTGGAAAGGTGGAGCCAACAGGTGCAGCTGTCTGTCCTTGTTATGCCTTAAGTTGCAGTTAGGGAGGTTCGTTTTATTTATCCCAATAAACTAAGGGGATTACAAAAACAAGCAATTTTTAGCTTTGCATTCTTCCATCGTTTACCTTAGGAAATCGGCCTCAAATACCCAAAAAGGAACATGCAGTTCATAAGAATTAGTTTTGGGTTTTTTAAAAAAAAGAAAAGAAAGAAAAGCTATGTTCTTCTGAATCTTTAAAAAAATACTTTGTTGTACAATTTAAAAAGCTTTGTTTTATTTTTAAAAAAAGGTTTCCTGAAAAAGGCACACATGGCTCTTGCTCCTCACAGAGAAAAGCACTCTGCTGGAAGTCTATACTGCAGCAGAGTGCAACGATTACCGAGGGCCAATCTTCCCACTCCCTACAGTTGGGGGTCGTCTTATACGCCCAGTCGTCTTATACACCAGAAAATACGGTATTACAAAAAGAGGAAGCACCACCATTCTGTATACACACCAATGTCATAACATGGTACAAAGAAGATATGAAAAAGTATTGGGCATTTCACCTCTTGTGTCTTAACAGGCTTGTAGTTCAGCTTTCATTTCTACTAAGAAATAGTCTCCTCACATAAAAACAAGTGTTTTCCATTCCTCTGTAATTGGTTTATTTTGCACAAGTCTGCCTTCTGTTTTATCATGCATTGATTCAGAACTATACGTATTATTATGATGAAAATGATGATGATGCATAGCATAAAATACACATACATTTCTCTCAACCATCAATAGATATTTGGAAATAAATTATCTTCCCTGTGTGTCCCCTTTCAAAGTTAATGAATTTTCAGAAAAGTAGTCCTGTTAGTCTCTTGGAGAAAACGCAACGAAGAGTCTTGCAGTACCTTAAATAAAAGTTAATGAAGTGGCCATCTATGACTGTAATCCTAACCATGTTAACTCAGAAATATGTCTCACTGAATTCATTGGGCTTCCTCCCGGAGAAGTGAAGTTGGGATTACAGCCTTGCAATCCTGAGTTGACCATCAGTATTAACTTAACCCTGTATCATTTCCCTAACTCAGGGATTTGGGAGGGACAGTTAGTGGCAATTATATGATAATGAATATGTGAATAATGTTCATCCAAACTAATTTACACATCTATTTACTTATTTGTGCACTTTTTTTAAAAAAAGAAAACTTACATTGTAAATATGGGCAGGTAGCAGGAAATCCAGATCATAGCTGTCAACTTTTCCCTTTTCTCGTGAGGAATTCTATTCGGAATAAGGGAATTTCCCTTCAAAAAAAAAGGGAAAAGTTGACAGCTATGATCCAGATGATGGTCACATGGCAACTGATTCCTCCAACATCTCTAATCAAAATTAGCAAGAAGCAAAAGCATATCTGAATTGTGCATAGGCATAAGGGTAACAAATAAATCCCAGCAATAATAGTTAGGGGTACCCTAGTAGTCACAAAGATTCTAGAACCGTAACCACCCAAGACATGTGACCAGAAAAGAAGACTATGGGCCAAACCAGATGTGACTGTCATGTAGCTGAGCATCACATATGAGATGTTTGTTGTTGTTGTTGTTGTTGTTGTTGTTGTTTTGTAAAATGAATAGTAAACACAGGAGAGGGCTGCAAACTGAATTGGGACCACAGCATGGAGGGAGAGGGCTTAACCCTTTGCTCCCACCACAGTCCCATTCAGAATTAACATTCCCTGGCTGCTATTCACAATAATTAGAGAAAAGACTGAAATAGCTTAAGGTCTTTATCCAAATTATTTCAAGGCATGCTTGGAGCGCTGTGTACAGTTCTGATCACTGCATCTCAAGAAGGACACTGTATAACAGGAATGTGGGGAACACAGAAAATAACCAAAGTGATGAGGCGGCTAGAGCACCTTCCTTCTGCGCAAATTTTTATGACTTTTTGAGTTTAGAAAAAGGAAGTACTATCTTGGTTTAGACAAAAGTACTCCCCCCCCCACACACACACACAACACATTCTTTAACCTGTTGTATTTGTTTCCCCCTTTCAGGGCAACGGGCAATGCCCTTCATTCTGCACACCCTGCAGAGGAACAATTTTGCTCCTGAAAACCAGGAACACAAGCAGAAGGTAGTGGGGCACAAATATCAAAACAAGCAGCAATTCAGAGAGACTTCTGCCGAGCTCTGACCACAACCCACATCAAATACAGAACTAAAGCAAACGTAAGTTCTCCCAACTCCTTATGACTATTCTTATAGCTTGTGTTAAATTTACTGCAGCTAATTGAAAAGAACAAAACAACTTCTAGATTGGGCAGCTGCTGCACCAAGAGCCAAAACTCTGAAGAGGCCTGGGAAAACAGTTGCCAGGGGTGGGGGGAGGCAAACATGTCTGAAGGCAGGAGGACATTTTCACACATCTCCATCCTAGAAGTAGAGGCTAGATTTAATTAAATTAAATTCCCCACTCAAAAGCACAACTGCGCTCTACATTAGGGCAAGGTTCCTTAGAGAGGAGGGCAAGCAAAGACGGGGGTGTATTTTAGTGGCAAAATGTCTGCTTTGCATGCAGAAAGTCCCAGATTCAATCCCCAGTGGAGCTGGGACAGCATCTGGCAGTCACTGTGGACAATAATGAGCTAAATAGACCCATGGTCTGATTATGTGTAAGGCACCTTCCTGAAGGAAGGGGGTGGATTCTTCTTTTCTCCTTACCAACAGTACAGGAAGTGATGAGCGCTTGAGCAGGAGGATAGAGAAAGTTTGTAAAGTGGTGATAGGTCCATCAGTGCACATGTCAAAACCACACCTCTTCGAAAAAACAGGCGATTAATGCTATGACTGTCTAAACTTGGAGATAGCAAAACTCTCCCATGTTTTTAAAATGTCACTTTATTATTATTATTATTATTTATTATTATTATTATTATTATCATCATCATCATCATCATCTAAAAAGACAACAGAAGGAATCTAGGGAAAACACAGCAGGTCACTGAATAGTGAGCCAAGTAGTGAATGAACCAAGACTGGGTAATCCCAGAGTAAATACCTTGTCTAGAAACACTCATACATGCAAGTTCTGTTCAGTATAAGGATATGCAGTTAGCACCTCAATGAAGCTAGTGCTACTCATGCCCAGTTAGGTACTCAGTTCTAATGAAACAGTGCGCTGAAGGAATGAGAAAATGGAATTTGCAGGGTATTGTGAAGAGGGGGGTAGGAAGTGGAGGCAAAGAAATCAGTATTGAGACTACTGGGGGCAACATAACCCAACATTTCCCCCCAAGACTGTTGAATACATCAATCTTATATATTTCAATTCCTTCCACAACATCCTTATGGAAAAGTAAGGTTGCTCATTCAATCGCTTTAGACATCACTCCTTTGCTGAAGACCAGAAATAGCCAAAAATTGTATAGCTATCTTCAGTGCCCTTTAGCTGTATCCAAGTTACCCTGGTATATCTGCTACGTGCAGCTGCAGTGTTTGATTCTCTTCTCTTCCTCTGCTGAATCAGTATTGTCCCATGCCAATTTTAAATTCTATTCCTGGTTTACGCATATTTATTTCCTTATCTATCATTTTGATAGGTAAATCTAGTTAAGCTGCTTATTGTGCAATCTAGAATTTTCTTCTTGCATGGTAACTGGAATTTTTCAGTTCATCCTTGCATCTTTTCCATCACTTCTACAGGAGTAGCACCTAAATTGGCACCTGTTCAGAAATTCTCAGAACGGGGAGCTATATATAACCAATACTTAAAGAAGGCTAAAATACATAAAGATGGATTGGTTTTGCTGTACCATATGTCATGATGGGATTGCCAAAGAATCTGATATTTTTACACATCACATTAAACTAGTTTAACTATAGTTTAACACAAAGGAGCAGCACACTGGTTCATGCTGCTCTAAGGTCCTCACTTTGCTCCTTTGCCACTCCTGGCCATGCCATAAGTCTATGCTTGTTGTGTCACCTGAACCTAGACTTGTGGTTTGTTTCTATCCAAATAAACCACAGGAAGTGAGCCAAGAACTAAAAAGAACAACTTGGTTTGCTGCTTGTGGTTTGTTTGGTCAGGAGTGGGTGAGAACAAAAATAGGGACTTTTGAGCAGCCTACACCAACACATTAAGCCACAGTCAAGCACAATGGGTGGTATCCAGCAAAGTAGCTCCATTAGCACAAGGCTTTCTGGCTATGCAGCAGAACATCCCCTCCCTCAGCATTCCCAGTGTGCTCCCTAAATCTGTTATGGGGATTCCCCCAACCCTACAAAGATGAGCAGAGGGAGGGGAAGTTCTATTGTGCAGACAAACATCCTTGAGCTAATGAAGCTATTTCATTGGATCCTGACTAAACTATGGTTTAATGTGATCTGGGAACCAGACTAACTACCCCAAGTAACTTCCTAGATCACCTACATTGCACAAAATCATCACCAACATGTATCAAGCTCTATTGGCCTGCTCACAGGTTGCTGTTTTATTAGATTTTTTTATTGATTAAAGAGAAATGTTTCACTACACAAGTTCCTCAGAAGTTGACCTACCAGGATCTTTCTTCTTTATGGTTCTACTTGCTCCAGGAACAAGTCGGGTGAGCATAAACATGATCCAGCGATAGAGCCTAGACCAACTCTATGAAAGCTGGCATTCAAAACTCACATCAACCCTTGGTTTGATTATTGCAATTGTCCTACTATCAGTTCCTCAGACACTACTTCCACAAAGAGGATGCTGAAGATGTGATCATGGTAGGACAATAACTTAAATTTGCAAGCTTGCTTTTCATTGGGTTTAATTGCATATGTGCCTTTTCAACAGCAACTGCCAAGACTATAAATAACTGGTGTGGAAAACACTTTCAGCTGTTAGTGCTGATATTCAAGAGAGGAACACAGGGAAAGACCATCCCAGAGCTGGTTCCAGCTGGCCTTTCCCTCTTCCTTAACCCCAGAGCTATGGAGCATCAACTGTTCTGTGGGGAGGATCCAGTTAAATTTACAGGTTGATTCTGATTGTGTTTCTTATTAAAATGTAGTTTAGTGTTACTTGTAAGCAGCCTTGGAAGGAGCTGTATTCTAAATCACAGGATATAAATAACTGCAATAATTAATTAAGGTTCTGTCAATCACTAAGAGTAGGAGGTGTTTCAACTTTAAAATTAGCCTTCGGCTCTCCATTTGTTAAATGGAACAGCCCGAGTGCTCAAAAGTAAATAAGGGAAGTAAGGTAAACTCTCTTGTTTATTTTCAAATACTTATAGTAAGAGATGTTTTATTTGGATTTCCAGCTCTGCATTCTAGAACCATAAAATAAATCTAGTGGTCCAGTTTAGTTTGTCAAACTACATTTCCAAGATGTTCAGGGCTTGCACACAAAGTTTTTGTTTCTCATTTCAAGTCAATGTGGAAACTGCAGGCTTTATCGCCTCTCCACAAGCACAATTTCCTCTCTGTTTCTCACCTAGATTTCTCACTATCCTTCCCAATCCTTCATACAATTCTCCTATTCTAGACTACCACCCCAGGTCCCTGGCTCGTTTTACTAGGCCTTCTTCCTAGCCTCTCACTTTGTAGGTCATCCCCCAACCTCCAAGCAGAAAGCCCTCAGCTAAGACATTTCTTTACCACTGACACTCTGAGCCACTATAATACTTAGCTATTGCACTGTAAGAGGGGGAAACTACAGTTTACAACAGTATTGGGAAGGTACAGATACATCCCTGCACACATTTTCCCCTGTTGAAATCGCAACAAAATTTATAAGAGGTCGCAACAAAACGCAACAGCAGCAGGAACTTGGCCACAGAAGCATATTGCAGGCTGCACTGCAGAACTCCAAAGGCCACATGTTGCTGATATGTGCAGAAGGATTCAAGCACCTCATCCACTGGAAACCAGAGACCTTGAGTATGAGGGGTATTCAGCCAAATACTACCACCAAATAATTAGGTGCATTACAAACCAGTACAATAGACATTATTTTCCACCAGCAAACCAATTAGCAGATTTACTCTCAACTTTAATATGGGGTGACTGTGGCTTTTATACAATTTTGCACAACAGGTAATTCCGGGATAAACTGAAGTTCCAAATCCAAGCCTGAAATGCCCAATTTGAATTAACTGCCAAATGCTCCTCAGTGCAATGATGTTCCAGCTCACAAATCTGGGGCACTACAGACCTTATGTCAGGTTAGTCCACTGCAGTCTTCCACAGCCTTTGCAATAACTGCAAGAATTCTTCTTCTGCCTTTCTAATCTTGCTGAATTTTCCCAACTCTTGTCTGTTTAATGTTCTTTCCATGCAAGAGTCTTATATTGCACTTAACTAGGGCATTATCCACTTCAAAAATTATTCCTGGAATCACTACTAAGTGGGATTCGCTCACCAGGCTGTTAATGATGAATGATTTGAAGGAGACATCTTTTAGAATATCATAATAAAGTCCAGATGGAGCCCAGTATACTTTTCATTGCTGCTGTCAATCTCTATCGCATTTCACGTAATGAGATGCTGACATCTCAGTTCCTGACCAGCATATTTAGTTACTATGCTATGGTGTCTGGAGAAGTGGGGTGAGGGGAAGGAAACCAGCCATCATTTGCAGACAGGTTTTTTATTGCTTAGGCCTTAGGTTATGCATATCAAGTTTGGCCAGCATTATGCCATTCACTCAGGAGTTGTGATTTGCCAGAATCTATTTTCCAGGATCTTTTTTTTTTTTTTGCCAAACTGCGGGAGGCAGTGGAGGATAGGGGTGCCTGGCGTGCTCTGGTCCATGGGGTCACGAAGAGTCGGGCACGACTGAACGACTGAACAACAACAACAACAACAACATTTTCCAGAATGCATTATTCAGACATCACATTCTCCAGTCTTCCAAAATCACGGCTTGGGAAACTGGGAACAAGCAATGTTGATGTGTGCTCCCCTACTTCATGCACCCTCCTTAGCAGATCATTTCCTAGTCTGAGAAAGGATAATTCTCCATGGCATTCAAACCAGCACATGGGTTTGAATTACTCCTTCAGAATGGAAAGGGCAAGGCACACACATAACTTGTTCCCAATCTAAACCATGGTTTGGATGATTGGCTGTATTTAGAAGTCATGTTATCCAGAGCTTTTGCTGATATACATGTCCCAATACTGAAACACCACATGATTAAGAATTCCAAGTCTTGAATATCCAATCCATCCAATTTCCTATTCCAATCTATCCAAGATTCTGTTCATGATAAACTGCTGGCATAAGATCCCTGTTTCAGTGTTGGTATCTCCAGTTAAGAGAATTTAACAGAACTAGAAGATTTTTTTGCCCAAGATTCTGAAGTGCCATTGACTAGCTAGATTAGACTGTCATGGGATTAAATGGGCCATTGATCTTATATTATACCAAGGTTAAAACACACTCACATATATATTTCAGTACATTAGGAGCTCAAGCTCTTTTACCAGCTCCCATTCAAAGACCTTCAAACATTTCCCTTCATGTTTCAAAAATAAAAACAATTACTAGAGCTTTCAAACTATCTTTTAAAAAAGGGGTCTTATATTAATTTACCTACAATCTCATCAAGTCCAGCAAAATTAATTAGGAAATCTAGATTTGATAAAACCTTGCGGCATTTATATGATGCAAGAGGTTCATTTATCTTTTGAAATAGCCACAATAAAAATTAATTAAGACTTTCTGTAAATGGCCAACACTGGTCAATATTCCAAACATGATTGTTCTTCTATATAAACCCCAGCTGACTGAACTTTGACAGAAATCTTACAGAAGGTAATTCTTCACTTAGAATAATACATGCGAAGATCTGCATCCAGCTGAACAAAATCAATCCAAGCTTTTTTACTTCTAGAATAACCTAAGTACATCTTGCTGATGTTCTCCTTTTTCAATGTGATCACAGCCACTGCAGCGAATATTATTGTCCTGAAACTCTTTTTATTGCTTACACTGTCATTTCTAACTTAATCATAAGCTTGCTCAATTGGATCCTTGCCCTTTTCCTAAGGCTATTCATCCAGCATTTATGTTTAGAGGTTTTGCTGCTTCCATCTTATTCTATTTAACTTTCTTGCAATTATCTCTGCAGAGCTCAACATCAGGACAAAAATCTTCATCTGGGAAAAATAGCAAAAGGATAGGGCACACAGCTCTCTGACTTGGATTCAATTATCCCACTACACAAATGGAACATGCTTCATCTTCTGCAGGGGAAAGACTCATTTTCCCTACTTCACAAGTTTGCTGCAGATGATTGGAGAAAACAGGTGAAAACACACACAATGGCTTAGGAAGGGCAGGCGTAGGGGGCGCTCCGCCCCGGGTTCCAGGGGAGGGGGGTGACACTCCCCGGCCCCTCCCCCGCTGCCCGGCACCCCGTCCGTGCTTCTTTACGGATGGGGCAGCCCCACGACCTGCCGCTCGCTCGCCGCCTCGCAGCAGCACCGGCCAGATGCATCCAGCCAGTGCTGCTGCTCCCACAGCAAGCTGGCGAACCATGGGGCTGCCCAACCTGCCACTCGCTCGCCGGCTTGCAGCAGAGCCGTCCGGATCCACTATGCATGCCTGGAAATTCCGGCATGCGCAGTGCATCTGGCGCGTCATGACGTCGCGCCGTGACGCCCCGCCACCCCAGCCAGCACAGAGGCTTCCTCCACTACTGAACACACACACACACACACACACATGAGAGAGAGAGAGAGGGAGAGAGAGAGAGAGAGAGAGAGAGAGAATGATCTCTGGATCCAAACCTATATGTCAAATCTTATTCCACATTTAGTGTCTGTTCAGATCCAGTAAACAAGGAGACTAAAATTTTGTGGTAGCAGGATCTGCCCTCTCCTTCTAGAATATGGCGGATAAGAGTAATATATTTCCTACACAAATACACTCCAGCATGCAGGACCATTAAGATCGACAATAGCGAAAGGATTTTGCCTTTCACAAATGGCAAAGAGCATACCACCAATCGTAAACAATCCTATGAAACAAGAAGTTGGCCATCTTGACACAGACCAGAAAAAATACCAATGGTTAAACTGAAGTAGCACAAAGGAGCAAAATAAAAGTCTTGTTGGATCAGGCCAAAGGCCCATCTAGTCCAGTATCCTGTTCTCACAGTGGACAAGTAGATGCCCATGAAAAGTCTGTAAGCAGGAACTTAGTACAACAGACCTCTCCCTGAAGCTGGTATTCCCAGAAGCTTGTATTCAGAGTCATACTTAGAACCTTATTCTCCGATAATTAGTCTAATCATCTTTTAAAGCCATACAAGTTGGTGGCCATCCTTTCCTTCTGTGGGAGCAAATAACATAGTTAAAACCATGTGCTGTTTGAATAAGTACTTTCTTGTGTGTTCTGATAAAGTTAATTACGATCTAAAGAAGGCACGTTGAAGTTTATGGCATAGCAACAGCAAAGGCATAATGTGCCCCCCATTAATCTTATTCAGAATTCTTTTTTGTCAGCAATTTGATCCCAATATTCAATAGTTGTTTTTAAATTAGAAGAGTCAGCAACAGTATTTGGATTCCAGAACAGTTTTCAGCATTGCTCCAAACTAGCTCAATTCTACACGGCAGGAAAACCTAGTATACAGAATGGTCTTAAGAATCATGGGTTCTCCAGCAGATTTAATACTGAAGGGAACACTTGCAAGGCATGCACATGGATAGGGGCCCCCTCAGAAGATACTCAAAACTTCATGTTCTTCATGAAGTCAGAATGTCTTCCCTTCAGTTTAAGAGGCGTATCTGAACACATTTGAAGCACTTGTTTCAATTTGAGCATCCAACCTAGCCCTCTCACAGCTCGTACCACTGATCCTGCACTCAAACTTTTAAAATGCTGGATTGGGGAGCAAGCCACATCCCTCTGCACTGCAACGATGCTCTCAGCTCAGGTGTGTACTCAATGCTGAGGGAGCTGTATTCCCTATACAATTAACATTACGTCCTCCATAGAGGAGCCAGGTCATGGAAAACAAGTTCCAAGTCCTACAGAAGATAGATTATCTCATTTCTGGGACTACATATGAATCAGTATGTTACACGGGCAATCCCTCCTCCAATTTATGGGGGGATTATGTTCCAGGTCATCTCATGCATCAACCCGCCCCCATTCCAGTGCCTGAACATTGTGCACATAAGCGCGGTTGCGCGTGCCTCTAACACGCACAAATTGAAAGTTGCCAGCACTTAATCCAGCTGCAAACTGAATTTAAAATAAAACTTTCATGCTCTCAGCCACAATATCACGGTTTGATCAAAGTGCTACTATGTTTTTATTTCAGTTCTGTGGACATTAAGTTTGCATTTATTTATTTTAGAGCACACACTCCAGACAGGAAGGAAAAGTCTCTTTTTCAAAAGCACATCGACTGATATTTCAACTGTCATCATTTACCACTGCCATCATCATAATCACTCCAGCAAGACGACATTTCTCCCCCACTATTCCACAATGAATGGGCTTTGAGGTGGAACGCATCTGACTTATGCGCTTGGGTATAAACCATCAGATTGAGTTCAAATAATACAACTCAGAGAGAAACCGGCAGTTATTTGACATGGTTGTTACATTAAATGGCACCCATATTTCTTACGTGCTGTATCTTTATTCACTTTGATGTATGATCACTCCATGCACCCCCTTGATTGCTTTTGAAAAGCAATCTAAATTAATGTGAATTGGTAAAGGGTATTATCGCTATGAATAATTAGTGCCATGCTAATAAATGCAAATAGGACAAATGTTAAGTCTTACCATCTGCTATAGATCTTGTTCTGGATATGCTTCCTACTAAAAGGGTTTCTACAGCAGAACAAAGATAGAGGGAGAGCTGTGTCCATAGTTACAAGGAGTATTTGTAGGGCAAGAGGCAATTTTAGCAAGTATTGCAAATACTGAGAGAGCTCAGCAATTTGGCTGAAAACACTGCAGACATGGATAGGTGTTGGTAAAACAAAAAGCAAAAAAAAAGCTGTTTTATATAGATACAACATTCCAATTCAAAATAATTTTCCTTAAGTTGCCACACTTATGGATCTACACTGTTCTTTTTAGTAGTTCTATCATTCATTATTTCTAATATGTTGTTGTTTTTTACCTCAGCTTGCTTTTTCATTTTCCATATATTAAGTTCATTACCAATTTCACCAGGTTTCCTAGTCTTATATTTCTATTGGTCTTAAAACTCCTTTTTTACAAAACTCAGGACACACAGTGACACACAAACAACTCATGGTATTATGTTAGAGGGTGCCATCACATGATGGGAACGGTGGCACTGTGGTCTAAACCACTGAGCCTCTTGGGCTTGCTGATTGGCAGATTGGCCGTTTGAATCCATGCAACGGGGTTAGCTCCCGTTGCTCTGTCCCCAGCTCCTGCCAACCTAGCCAGTTCGAAAGCATAACAGTGCAAATAGAATAATAAGGTACCGCTGCGGCGGGCAGGTAAACAGCATTTCCATGTGCTCTGGAACTCATCACTGTGTCCCGTTGCACCAGAGCGGTTGAGGTCACGCTGCTACTGACCCGGAAAGCTGTCTGCGGACAAAACCGGCTCCCTCTGGCCTGAAGCGAGATGAGCGTGCACACCCAGGGGTCCTTTACCTTTACCTTTACTCACATGGTGCAACATTCATTGCTATTTTGCTTCATAATGCATTCTCTCTAGCTGGAAATTGTCAAAATACAGCTTAATGCAATATGGTTTGTTCTGCTATGCTTGGATTTTGAAATGACGTAAATATTCTTGCTGTTCATTATTTAAGACACTAGGTTTTAGTTTGCCTTCTTGAATACAATTTTTGGACTTCAGTCCCCAGACTACTGTTTACAGCAGGAATCAGGAGTAAAGTCTTTTTCAAGATGTTCCACAAGAATAATTATAGCCACAAATGAGTTAGAGGTGGCCCAACATCCTTTTTTGCCCTCAGACTTTTTCCCACTTGACTCATATCTCTTTCCCCACAACCATAGCAAAAAATAAGTTGTTTCCCTACTACATAGATGGCAGAAGTGTGTATATAGTAGATTATATATAAACTCTCATATTACATAGTTCATGACACCTATGAATCATCTACAAATATGAGCACTCCTTGTTTCCTTCTTTATGATGTATCAGTTGTCCAGCCAGGAACAGAAGAGAGAACCATGTAGTTACCAATAATGCCCAAGTAGGAAAACATCAGCTGCCACCAGACTACGCAGATCAACAATATTACTCTAATCACCAAACTAAAGTCTAATGGTCTTTGGAACTGGGTTCAAGGAAGCTTACCATCTAGGGCTTTGCAAGCCCTCCTGTCAAAAAGGCAACAGGGCTTGCAGCCGCCAAAAAATACACTGGAATCACGGTATCTTTTTCTTTTATTGTGTGTGTGCTTTAAGTGTACTTGAATATATTTGTCATCAATTTTATGTACCACAGCAGGGATAGCTAGGTGGTGCATTCCAAATGTTGTTTGGAGTCCAACTCCCATCGGCGCCAGTCAACATGGTAAATGGTAAGGATCATGGAGTTGTAGTCCATCAACATCTGAAGGACACCATACTCTGCTATCCCCGGTTTATAGTCTGCATGTGTTGAAATACACACCTCATATTATGTTATATCCTAGGAGGAAGCTAGCTAGAAAGTTGACACTTGCCAAGCAAAACAATTATTGGCCCCATAAAATTGGTTTTTATTCTACTTGAATTTCTTCTGCATTAGAGTTCCTGAATCACAAATATTTTTGTTTTCAAGCTGCTTGAATTTTTATCTGCTGCTGTGCTTTTTCATATTTTTGTTTTTTGAGTTATGATCTTAACTGCTCTAGACATTTTATGGAAAGGAGGGGTACAAATGTTTTTACTTTTTTATGAAATGGGGGCGGGGAGCTCATAATCATAACATACACTTACCTTTACTGTAAGAGACTATATGGAGTACACAGCAAGTCTGAATCTTGAAATTTCTATCTAACTAAGCTTTGAAAGAGAATGTTGCAATTACCAATTTAGAAGGGTACATAATATTCCAAAACCCATTCATAGTTATTTCTCCCTAAACAAGCCCTTTTGACCTTAGTTTTCCCTTAAACTTTGTGTACTGTATACAAGGTATGTTTTCAGTATAAAGGTTCTGTGTATATAGTATGCAGCTCTGAGGGATAGAAATAACTTGAAATCAATCTTGAAGGGCTACTGCATGATCGACCAGGTGCTGGCAGGTCATTAGAAAAACTTCTTTTAAAAAAAAAAACAGCTCATTCGAGTTCATGAAGGATAAGGATACCATCTCACTTTCTTCACCAGCTCAATTTGAGCTTAATGCTACCACAAGAATTACAGTTCAAAAACATGGAGTTCATATTTGCATTCAGTCAGGGTTCTTTTTGCAACAGTACTCATATGGAGTACCATCACCTCTTTTTTTGCTGCCCAGGTAGCCATTTTGTGCTGGCACCCACAGCACTTTTATCAATGTGAGTGGTGGCACGTCATTTTTAACACACAAAAGACAGCACTGCGTACAGGATACTTTTATCAGGAGATTCCATTATTCAGGCTTGCCTACATTGTGACTCCTTTTATAGAGGAAAGCTGTCTAAAGTGGTCAGCAGACCCTTGAGCTTCCTTTGCTGCACAACAGCAGTGAGACCAAGCTACATAACATTTGTGCAGAGATGGGAGGGAGGTGCTCAGTTTGCCATTCAGAGTTTGAAACCAGGTCTTCTTCTGGAAAAGTACCAGCTGCAGCCACTGAGCCTTGTAAGCTGTTTAGTTTTCCAATCTCTCTTACTCACAGCTCTGTACCTTTTGGGTGGGGCCATTGTACAACCCATGGCTAAGTGGTTTGTTCATGTTTGACAACCATGGTCAAGCAGCTGGACCAGGTCTAGATGATCCATATATCATGGTTTAATAACCCATGCCTTAACATTATGTGTGAACCTGGCCAGTATGATAAGTGTCAGGTATGTGTGCCCTGGAGGATGTTATTAATTAATAAAATATTGCCTTTCACATGTTGTAAAAGGTGGCATACATTAAAACAAAAAGTAAAATAAAATTACAGTTCAGAATACAAAATGGCAACCATCAGATCAATGGCAAAAATGTTAAAAATAAACCAGCTGGTGTTAATGGCCAGCAAAGGCCTCATAAGATAAATGGGGATAAAGCAGGCACTGAAGTGGCTCCTAAGAGAGGGCACCAATACTGCAAAGGCCCTCCTTGTGGGCACAGCTAAATGAGGCTCAGCAGGTCACCGTACAACCAGGAGGGCCTCATTGAATTATCTTAATAACCAAGCAGGCTGATAGTGGAAAGCACTGTATTTCAGGTAAGTTGGTCCCAAAATGTTTATGGCTTTGTAGGTGAAAACTAAAATCTTAATCCTGGCCCGGCAGGACACTAGCAGCCACCACAGGCCCTTTTAAAAGAGTTGTGTAACAAGTGCAGAGTAGGATGCCCCACTCAGCATCTCAACTGCTGCATTTTACATTAGGGGCACCTTCCAGAGCAGTCCCACATCAAAGTATTACAGTTATCCAAACTTGGGTTCACCAATGAATGAGTCACAGTAAGAAGGCTATCCCAGTCTATGAATAGTTGTAGCTGGTGCAATAGCCAAGGCAGGCAAAATGCATTCCTAGCCACTGTATCTATCAAGTGACAAAAGATGTCCTTTTTGTCACACCCAAACTATGCAGCTTCTGCTTAGGGAGGAGGGTGGAACCTCATCCACAGGGGGGTGGACATCCCACTTATTTCCTATCAACTATTTTTCTGTTTTTATGTTGTAAACCACCCTGTGATCTTCGGATGAAGGGCGGTATATAAATAATAACTATTGCCCGGGTAAATAATGCATTTACAATAATAGGTAAAATGGATGCAGCAAGATAACACGATGTACAGCCTCAGGTTAGTGTTGCAATTAATCCTATAACTGTACTGGTGTAGTTGCACAGATTAGCACTACCACACCAACAAACCACCTCCATAGCACAGTATTTGTCGTTCTCTTAAGGAGCTTCCAACCATCTCCATCAGTAACTTAATTGGCAGAGACCAAATGCAATTGTCACCAACATAATACAGTAGCAGAATGGAGTTGCCCCACCACCCAAGACACAGTGGTATGTCACTGTGCATATCACCCGGATAAATAGCAGTACGTAACTGCGGAAAGCAGTGGAGGATATGGGTGCCTGGCATGCTCTGGTCCATGGAGTCATGAAGAGTCGGACACGACTGAACAACAACAACAACAGTTCCTTCAAGATACGTGACAGCAATACATAAACAAGTCAAGACAGCTTTCTAACACCCACACTCTCTCATTTTAACTAATGTATACACACATAACTGCCAGTAAACAACAAACACACAAGCCAGCTGAGGAACTGCTCAATAACTCATCAGTAACTACGGATGCTTATCCAATACATATCTCCAGTGCCAGAAAGTCTACAGCCAGATGGATATTTTTACTAATGAGGAAGATCAGTTTTGGCAGAGTCTAGTTGGTTTTAGAAGAAGCAGAGCCCAAGGTTTCAAACAAACCACTATGAAGCTCACAGGGTTTTCATAATGTATATACTGTACATAATAGACAGTATCAAGTTCTTCACTAAGAAGGATGAGGATGTAGAATTAAGGATGATGCCCCCCAACCTTCAACAAACAAGAACCCAAGGCAAAAGTCACTAAGCCAAATAAGCATTTCCAACAGAAAAATGTTTTGTTTTTGTTTTTGTTTTTTTAAAAAAACCTGCTTCCATAATAAATGTGTCACTTTAAAGAACAAAGAGACACAGCAAGTTTTTCCTTTCAAAAGGTAAGAAGTAACCCATGCAGTTTTGGACTCTAAAATAAAAATGTTACTATGCTGACTGCATAGGGACTTCTGTTTCAGTGTATCTGAAGAAGTGTGCATGCACACGGAAGCTCATACCAAGAACAAACTTAGTTGGTCTCTAAGGTGCTACTGGAAAGAATTTTTTATTTTGTTTTGACTATGGCAGACCAACACGGCTGCCCACCTGTAACTGCCTAAAGCAGGGATTGCTAAACTGTGTATTTCTTTTGGGGAGCGTTCTGCTTTATCTCAACAGTGTTTTATTTATTTAATTCCATTTTTGAACCACTTCCCATCAAATATCTCAAAGCAATTTCACAATACAGTAAAAACATCAGTAAGAAAATTTCATTCTTCTTACATTTTAAAAAATGGCAGCAAATAAAATCAGTTTCATATGTTAAAAAAAAAACAACCGCTACTAAATAAAAAAATAAGAGATAAGAAGAAATACACATGTGATTCAGGATTACTGTTATGGTCAGGTCCAAAGATTTCATATAACTCCTGTTTAATGTAGAGAGAGATGCCCAAGTATACAGGACATTGAAAATAAGACTGAAGGGGAAGCTGACATTTATCTTAATTCTAAATGACAAGGAAAGTCTGACCTGCCAACATCTGTAGAAACAGCTAGAGTATATCTTCCAAGATGACTGGGAGCCTGCTGGGGTCTAGAGAGGAAAAAATGGTAGCCCATTGTTCTTATCTAAGCATTTGCATTCTCTAATAAAGCTCCTTGAAAATTCTAACCTTCATTTGAGACACTTTAGAAGTTCTTTGCTTTTGGGACCTGTAAAATCTCCACTACCCCTCTCCCAGTAAATGGCTGTTTTCAAAATTGTTACTGAGGAGAATTGCAACAAAGTGGTACCTCGGGTTAAGTACTTAATTCGTTCCGGAGGTCTGTTGTTAACCTGAAGCGTACTTAACCTGAAGCACCACTTTAGCTAATGGGACCCCCTGCTGCTGCTGCTGCGCCGCCAGAGCACGATTTCTGTTCTTAAGCAGAGTTCTTAACCTGAAGCGTACTTAACCCGAGGTACCACTGTACAGTGTATGAAGAACAACTTTTAGTGCCTGAAATTCACAAGTAGCACTGCAAAATCAGGGCAGAGACAGACAGTAGCTGTCATTAGCAATGCCCCAACCCAACCCAACAGCCCTTTTGAAATGGCACAGAGTAATTTTGTTTCAAGTTCCACAAGAGCCACACATTTCCTAATTTTGTTCTTGCTACACTCTAAGCTATAGAAACCAAGCCACTCTTTAGCAAACGTAGTTCTGAAATATTAAATATCTTTAAAATCAAAGAAATCCTGAGCCTCTTTCTGCCATATCCTTCTGGAAACAAGAGGAAGTCCTACTCCATAGAGCTATTGGAGAAGCTGGAGGGCATGTGGGAAGAGAGAAAGAGGGAAGAGTCTTCATGCAACAGGAAGCCCACTTGACAGCTCTTGCTGTTTATTTTCCCAAAAACTCTCCAATACTACAGGATTTTTTTCAGAGGAGGAAGCAGCAAGAGGCAGCTCAGGAATCATTTGATCTCCTTCCTCGTTCTCAGTAACACAATCAGTCCTAAGGTGCTTTAAAGCTGAAGTTGAATGTCAGTTGAAGAAGGCTGGGAGAGTGAATTATCTTAATTTACAGATTGCCCACAGCATCCACACACAGACACACACTATTCAGACCACTAAGTAGTCCCGATTTCTTTTTGTTGGTACCGATCCGGCATAATTCTGTTTAAATCAGAATTGTGCAAAAGTATTTTTAAAAGAATTAAGGCAAACAAGCAAACACTTTCAGTTGAATCCTGTTGTTAAGTAACTGGGGGGGGGGGATAAAAAAACCATAACCAGGATATCTTCTGCGGAATTCCACCCAATGCTGTGGACAGCAAGCAGAGGAACAGCAATCAATATGATGAATGTGAGTGTTGACACTTATGTGCCAATCACACACACAGAAAAGTTGGGTCTGAATGACCTGTTTGCAAGATAAAGCCCCCATCTGGACATAGTCCATATACATCCTTTCAAGGAACACAAAATAAATGATTTTATCTAAGGGACCATCCACTTTGACAGGCTGTTAGTATTGTTGGCATGGTTGAATTTTTCCCCATCCAACCTCCTCACTTGTGAATATATGAATAGGCAAAGCCACCTCAGATGCAATTTTCTGATTTGCCTCCCATCACAGTGAATCTGTAAGCCAGCTATCCAGTCCTAAGCTTGGAAACCAATTTGTCATACCAGAGACCAAGGTGTCCTGGCCCTTCTGGCTGTCATTGACCAAGATGCTACCGTATGATGTTATTAATGTCATTACAAATCTAACCCAAGCAACTGACTGTTAAAAGGAGGGAGGGATCCTTATTTGCCTTCTGAGATGCAGTATTACACTATAGGATTTAAATTATACCTTGTTGGTTCAATTAATATGTACTCCCTCTCAGTCTTTTGCTGGAAACAGAGAACTCTTCCTGCTTATGTATGTAAATGCCCTACGTTTAATTTTCCAGTTTCTAAATCAATTCCTTAAAGGTTTGTTTACATGCTCAGTGATGCCTGAAGTAGTTTCTGGGTATTGCTACAAAATCATACTAGAAATTGGACATAGAACAGATAAGCCCATGTACATTAATATGTTAAGTGAATGAACACAGCAAATTAATATAATGCATTGTGTACTTCAAGAGTTACGCTCACACAGAATACCATTTCTCGGCAGACACAGCAAGAGGATCCCTCAGCCTCCCTTGGCAACTGATTCAACCACCAAGTCCATCTCCCAATCAAATTCAACAGCTTGTTAACCTTTGTTCAGTGAAGAATGTGAAGAATGGATTTTCCTTTAGTATTTGCAAGCTGTTGAGACCCCCTGATCTCCTTTTCACTGAGCTAAACAGTTTATTCAGCCTTCTCTTCCACACATATGTGGTACGCCATAGCTGCAGTGCCAGACTGAGGGTGGCGTGGTTGGTTCTCCTGCCCAGGACACTGAGCCAATGGGGCTCAAACAACAACAACAATCACCTATATGGATACCTACTGAGATAATCCATTTAAAAAGCAACTATACTAAAGGGAATTGTTGTGAAAATTAGAAATATTTAATGGGGGTGACAAATTTTGTCCATCCCTGGTAGCTGCTAAACATTTTGGGAAGGGCCACAGCTCAGTGTTCCAAAGACTACTGAGTTTTGCCCAAACATCAAGGGGTGAGGGGACAGGGGGGAAAAGAGGGAACACCTACAGAGTTTGGACGATAATTTTCCAAAAATGTAATGGTATATTTAACTTTTAAAAAAATAATCCATGGGTAGTCTACAGTTTCTCATAAGCAACTTGGAAACCGGATCCAGACATACACTGCTATCGTATTCATACCTACTCAGAAGTAAGGCCTAAGCAACCTAGGCCATGCTTAGTGTTGTCCCACTGAAATCCATAGGTCTTAAAATAAAGTTTGGACCCAACCTTGAATCTCCCCATCTTGTTCCCTTTCCACTCATTTTAAATTATTGCACACATTTTCAAAAGAGTTTTGCATTCACCATATTCAATGGCTATTTTTATGGCAGAATTGTGCAGAGAAAGCACAAGCTACAGCAGCAGGTGCAAAACACAGCTATTTCAGAATTCCATCTGTCAGTTTTAACGGAAAAGATTATAGAAAAGACAAGTGTCAGTCAAAGTCTCAGACCTTTGAAGAGATGGATGAATAGGACAGATAGGCGGAGCTTCAGGTATGCATACCACTTTCCGTCCATCCCATGACTAAGACTTGAATGAACTATGCAAAGCAGCTACGCAAATATGCTCAATTTTTATTAATTTATACATGTCACAGTTTTTCATAGCATAGAATTTGGAATACTTAGTGTAGAGGGTTTTTTAATCACCATCACCACTGCACCCACAACTCTGATCATGCTTCTACTGTTTACCAACAACAGCTAGTTAAGATAGATAACAACCCTAGCCTTAGAGACTGCTATCCAAAAGCAGGAAGCAATTTGGTAACCATAGCAACAGATTCAACGTCTTCCTTCTACGCAAACACTGCCAGTCTACTGAATCATCCTAAGCAGAGCTCATATTAGCCATTAGGCTAAGTATGTTAAAAAAGCATGGATCCGGCAAAATGAGGTTTTGTATTCCCTGAAAGCACATTGGATAAGAGTGTTACCTATTCCACCATCCTCTTATTGTGTGAAAAGGGGGCAGTGGCCATATATCCAGCTGTGAAACAAACACACACACAGAGAGAAGAGAAAAGCCCTGCACACAAGGCCATGATCCACAGTTGGCATTACTCAGAGTACATCTTTCTCCCTGACAGCAGCAAGGAAGGTTGCAGTGGCCAGCAATGCCTTGTGCCACCTTTGGCTACTGCACCAGCTACAACTGTTCGTAGACTCAGCTAGACTTATTACTGTGGTGCATTCACTGGTCGATGCAAGTTTAGATAAGTACAATTCACTTTATTGGGGCTGCCCTGAAAACTACCACTAATGTAAAATGCAGTAGTTAGGGTGCTAAGTGGGGCCAGTAGTGATGTAGTGGTTAAGAGCGGTAGACTTGTAATCTGGGGAACCGGGTTCGTGTCTCCGCTCCTCCACATGCAGCTGCTGGGTGACCTTGGGCTAGTCACACTTCTCTGAAGTCTCTCAGCCCCACTCACCTCACAGAGTGTTTGTTGTGGGGGAGGAAGGGAAAGGAGAATGTTAGCCGCTTTGAGACTCCTTCGGGTAGTGATAAAGCGGGATATCAAATCCAAACTCCTCCTCCTCCTCCTCTTCTTCTTCTTCTTTCTACTGTGCACATTATACCACTCTTTAAATATGATTTTAAAGCAGCATAAAATAACAAACAATTTATCAGCAAATCAAAACCTGGGTTGTGTGCACTAGTGGCAGTCATCCTGCTTTTTTGTGCCTACAACAGCTCTTCTCAGCAGGTTTCCAGCTTGCATTCAGTGGATGCTATGAGTGACATTCAATGGTGTTTTGCTTAGAGTAGGCCCATTAAAATTAATAGACCTAACTTATCCAAGTTCTGCTCTGCATAAAACATGGCTGAATACAACCCTAAGAACAAAACCTAAACCTTTATACAATGCAAGCTTCAATACAGGTTGAACAGGAGCTTACAAAATTGACATTTCTGTTTGTGGTGCACACCAAGAGCCTTTCCAACAGCAGAGAATAGCCACCATGGGCACAGAAAACTGCAGCCACCACCAGGTGCCAATTATGGTTACCAGCTAAGTACCAGCTGCAACACACCACATGGGAAGGTAAGAACAATATCACAATCTGGGATTCTGACAAACAGATGACAAAGAGATTGCTAGAGTCTCTCATGTTGTAAACTTCCAGGTTCTAGTGAAAATGTCCTAAAGCAATGAACAACTTCCTCTATCTCTGATCCAAAGTCATGGTACACTTTCTGGGGTGGGGACCAGGCCGGCCCACCCATGAGGTAAGGTGAGGCAACCACCTGAGGCAGCAGAATCCAAAGGGGCAGCAGATCCCAACGTAGATATTTATCCCCACCTGTCCCCAGTGTAGATATTCACTCGCACCTTCTTCCATGGCAGGGAGCGGGACATAATTTTGTGGTTCTCCTCAGGTGTCAGAATGTCTTGGGCCAGCCCTGGATGGCAATGAGTTGTTCAACTGACACACTGAAACTCAGTATATCTATTTCAGACGGTAACTTGCTGTCGCTTTCATGGATGGCACGGCAGTCTAACAGCTACTGATGCAAAGCCAGCATTCAAAGGGCGGAAAGATGAAAGGAAATACAGTATGGGAGGTTTTCTCTCTCCTTTTTTCTCTTCAATGGGCCCGTGGAATGAAATGTGTAAATCCAGTCCCTTGACAGAGGTTGAAAAATGTGAACACCATCACATTAATATATTGTCCCTTGCAGGAGCCTATAAATATATCAGTTAAACAAACTACAAGAATTTTGCTGGACTCAACTTAGCCCTTTAAAAATTATCCACTTGGAACCAGAATGAGATACAGCCTACAGCAAAACCAAGCAGGAGGGCATTTCTTTATTTTAAGAGGTTAGCTGTGTCACTTTCCAACCATCTTTACTGACAGCCACCCTTCCCAACAGACAGCAGTATTTATACGAGTGCTAGCCTGCTGTCATGGAGCACAGCTCCTTTGCCAAGCAAAGGGGGCATCAAACAACTCAGGTCGGCTGTAGGGTTTCCTATTTCTATCATTAATAAGGCAGAGAACAGCTGGCAGTGAGTCAAACTAATTATAAGTTACCTTGACCTTCAGAGGGTAGTTAGGCACAGCTCATAATTGGTCTAGCTTTTCCAAGCCAGATGAACTCATTTTCAAACCTGCCTCAGTTTTGAAATTCTGATCTATACTTTCTCAAAATAGCACAAACACCCATTCAAATTCTTTGCTTATTTTTTCTTTATACAACATGATCAATGTACATGGCTATTTACAATGTTAGCAAACAAAATACAATAAATCCCTATCCCAAGAGGTTTTAGTCTCTTAAATTTAAAGGGGACTAACAGATGGACAACTAAAACAGATCCTGTGAGCCCATAGGGTTGCAGAGAGACTTCTACTCCAAGGGTAGAAGGATAAACACTTGACATCCATTACTCAGCAATCTAAAGATCTTACTGTCCTTTCTACATTTGAACATATATCTTAACAATAGTCAATCTTGTTTGGAAATCTATGTGGGCACATGGATGGCGTATATTAGGATTGAGACTTATTCTTAATGTAAGCCAACATAGTTTCTTTTCTCTTTCACACACACCACACACACACACACACAGGACGAAACAAGAAAGCTAGAATAGAAGCAGCAAGGGTAACAGAGACAAATGCAGTTACACACACATGCATTGCAAGTCTATCCCTTCACAGGCAGGGACATACATGCACACTATGGTCCTCATGAACACATACATGTACACACACAGCTTCTGTTTTCATTGGATGGGAATTATCCATTGGAGCCAATTGGAGCTTCCTTCCCAGTGTAACAGCTTCTGGGGATATCAGAATATCAAAGAAAGATACATCTCACACAGTAAACCATCCAAGTTGTCAGGATCAATTAGAATGAAAAAAAGTTAAGATATCAGCTCTACACAAAAAGTTAAATTTGCTCACTCACAGCTATTTACACTATTTTTCCAAGTGTGCATGTAAATTGCATTCATGCAAATTTAATACATCACATCAAGTTTGGCCCTTAGCCTTGATAACATCTGGGCATGCATACCAGTGTGGTGTAGCGAGAGCCAGTGTGGTGTAGTGGTTAAGAGCGGCAGACTCGTAATCTGGGGAACTGGGTTCATGTCTCCGCTCCTCCACATGCAGCTGCTGGGTGACCTTGGGCTAGTCACACTCCTTTGAAGTCTCTCAGCCCCACTCACCTCACAGAGTGTTTGTTGTGGGGGAGGAAGGGAAAGGAGAATGTTAGCCGCTTTGAGACTCCTTCGGGTAGTGACAAGCGGGATATCAAATCCAAACTCCTCTTCTTCTTCTTCTACCAGTGTGTTCACTGCAGATGTACGTTCTGAGAAGAAATTGAGGAGCAGTGTCCCATTTCTCTGCATCTCTACTCCAGGTAGAATCCACTAACACCCTCATCCATGCAATTAAGTTTGTCAGAAAACAAAAGGGCAGGGGAAGACACCTGTTGCCATAACAATTAATGGCTCCATCTCTACACCCCACCAAATATACACACAAAGTTCCAAGAGAGTTGGTGAGGAAACAAATAATTACTGGGAAAAGGAACAGTCAACACACATAACACTTATCTATAAACATCTAGACAACAGTCTCCCTTACCATTTTGAAACTCTCACAAGTTTTTCCTGCTTCCTTGGGAAGGCTGGCACTCTGCTGTCCCGTTCAGGTTGTATAACAAAAAACTTAACCAGGCACAAGGCCCTGAACCACTCAAAGCCACTTCAGAGGTTCATCTACCAGGTGAATAGGAATGAGAACCCTCACTTATCAGAATCCCCATTCCCATAGTGGAAACCCTTTGTGCAAGAACTGCACCCACTTCAGAATCGGTCAATCACAGGTCAACTTGGGAGCACAACATGATGTCATCAAATGGTAGACCTAGCACCACACACTCCTACATCCAGCACTTTGTGTACTACAGAGAATGTCTGAAAGGGCTTTCATTGCATTTAGGAACATATCCATTCCTCTTCAAATGTAGACTTTCTTTGATCACCCTCTTATTCTTTGCAGAAGGTTTCTGTTTCACCAGAAATTAAACAACAGGTGGAACATAAATAAACAAGAGTGCAAGACAAAAAGCCTCCCAATCTCAGCCTCTGTCCCAGCCATTAAGCTTTGTTCTGATTCCCTACTCAGAAGGGCCCTCAAGCCAGTCATGGTTGGGGTATGTGGAGCCATAATGGCAAATACACTGGCTTAATCATGTTTGTCTGTCACTCTTTCCTCCATTTTCTCTGCAGAAAATAAACTATTGTGAGATGGCAGCTTCTACCCCTGTTATCAAGGGCTTATCCCTGCAGTGTGTATAACTGAACAGATTGCACAAGCCACCTTTGCTTCGACCTTTTGCTTCTTTACAATAAAGACCTGGATTTGAGAGGATCCTCACAAGGCCGTTCTCACAAACGCAGTTCTTATACAGATAAGGCTGTAGGAAACTACTGTTTACAAAACTTCACCTGCACAAAGCAATAGTATTTAGGAAAGGGGCTAGAGCAGTGATTCCTAAACTATTCCCCCCACCCATAGAACGTTTTAAAATTGTTGATGATCTTGTTGGATCTCCTAATGATTTTTGCTGTTGAAGCAGTTGCAATGCACTGTGCTAGATGCTATACAATTTTTACTTTATGTCTTATATTGTGTGCTATTGTATTGCAATTTGAATTCTATAGAATACAAACTGCAATACAACGAACAAATTGCAACATGCTTCCTTCACTCAGTTTACAGGGTATCCACAGAATATCGTCATCCAACTATTGCCATATTCCCTGTCATTGTATGTTCTCTGTGGCTCTTCCCATCCTATCAGTCCACAGAAAGGTGCCTCCAGACTGTCAGTTTTGTGGGAGGGATCCAAGTGTATACTGCAAATTTAGGTTTGTGCAATTCAAGCACTCAGAAACAAGTCTGCTTTCTAAGTACCTAACTTTTAATAGTTAAAAAGGTTGTGGAGATCTACACTGAAAAGTGTGGGACAACAACTGACAGGAAGATGCACGAGCTTGGTGCAAGCAAATCAGGATGAAAGCTCAACAAACAGAAGAACAGCACAGCTGCAGAAATTCTTAGCACCACTCTTCCATCTTTTTCCAAGGGTCAGTTTTGACATGGAAAGTGATACATGGGGCAGAAGAAGGTTGTTACAACCTTTGCTGTGGGCACCATTTTATAACCCCATTTGTTTATTTTTAATTAGCTCTGTGGAGAGCTCCCTCTGTTGCCACAATGCCAGGGATCCCAGTCCCTCAGTCTCACTTAACTACGTTTTTAATTCCTTCACTGCCACCAATTCCCTCACAAGGCTTTACAACCTCCTAGTACTGTGAATCTCCCTCTCTGCCAAACCTGTCACCTAGCAACCACTACTAAACAGGCTCATAACATCATAAGGCCTCATGGCAGTTACAGAGGTCACCGACTATATCTTCCTTTAAAACAATAACATAAACAGACATATATATATACGCATTAAAACACTATTCCTGATATTTTTGAAGCACTATAGTGCTGTATCTGATGCAATCACACAAATTAAGAAATAATTTTAAGAAACTGTTTCTAGTCACTATCATAAACCACACTGCTAAAATAGCAGTGATGGGTAAAGGCTTCGGCACAAGGAAGGGATGGTCTTACCTTAGAATTAATGCTCTGGCTGCCATGTAATGCCTGTGGAGGACCATGGCACCCAACACAAGAGTTGAAATTGCTGTGTGCACATCTCCAGTCAAGGTGCAATAGACCTGCTCTGTTTGTGGAGATCAGGTAGGAGTACACCTTAAGTATCAATATTTAGTTTAGGAGACCTTCCTTCCTTCCTTCCTTCTGATAACCTTAACCTAAAGGTTAACCTAAAGACAAATGGTTCAGCAATTAAAACATTTCAAAACACACACACACACACACAGCTCCTGCACTTCAGTCTTGCATGCATACAGGCACAAGTACAATTTTTGGTTGCTTTCTGTATGATGCCAACCATAATATCCAATGCCTTCCGATTGACGACTGAAAGAATTGCCATCTAGTCATCCGCTAACCCAAAAGATTAAGTGGATTCTGACAGGCAGAGTTTTCCCAAGAACCTGCTGACTTAGTTGAATTCTGCTGGCCTATATGCAGAAAATGTTCTGGATGTTAGCTTAACAGGAAGCACCTATGATAGATTCAATTTGTTTCCATTAGGGAGGATCAATTAATCTTAAAAGTGCAACTCTTGCTCGTGGCCTCCTGGCTAGTGCTTCGTTCTGTATACTGTATTAAGCCTCCTCAATCCATGTGTCAAATATCCTCATGCAGAGTGGACTGCGTTTGAATCAAGCACCATAATAATGCATGCTTACAGAAAGAGTAAAGGATGAAAACTGTCATCATATAAACCCCTAGGGTATAAACCAATTCCAGAGACATCCATCACACTTATTCATGCTTAAGATTCAGGATTCTGATTTCACACCAAGATGTAAATTATGAAAAAGGGGTCAACAGTCAGTTCTTCAACCAGTGTGTTTCCTCCAGCTTTGCTATTTGAACAGAAATAGTGCATGCCAGCAAACTGAACGCTAGTTTGGCCATCAATCTTGTGCCTTTCCCATCATGCCTGCAGAACTCAGAGCTCGGCACTGGAGAAGAATCAGTACATCAGGATTTCATGTGGCAAGGTCAATTCCAAACCAATGCCCACAGTTCGTATATATTGTGCAGGAAGAAGGCAGGTGCAACTGTGGGAATGTTGAGGGATGTGGGAGAGGATATATTGTTTTAGATATCCTATCCCAACTTGCGTTTACAAGCTCGATAATATCAGCAGAGCTAACATTCCCTTTTTACTTCATATGCGCAGCAGATAGTTTGCATAGACTCGCTAGAGTCATTAAAAATATTGTCCTGGTGTCTTCCCCTTTTTATCCCTCTTTCAATAAGACACTTCACAGTGTTTGGTAAAGTGTATAACGTTTACTTACAAGTAATCATCATCTAGTCACATAAGGATCCTAGAGGCAGGCTTAAAAGTTACAATAATATACATATGGTGACTTTCTCTTTATGAGAGAAAGTCCCTCTTTTTACTTTTGGCCTAGTGCCAACGGTGCATTTTAATAATGCTGCTTTTAAACTGTCTTAGAGATTAACACAACTGACCAGCGACATGGAGACTCGGCATACACTACAGTTGGAAGCTCCCAACTGTAGAGTTCACCCCCAACTGTAGAGTTCCATATAAGGAAGTTGGGTTTGACTGCCCCTGTCCTTTTACATCCCACATACCCCTTCTCAGGCAAATTCAACTTTATTCAACCACCCAGAGTCCCAGCTTGACTCGTAGATTCTGGAAACTCTCTCTAGGCAAGGGTTTTGTCAGGATGTCCGCAGCCATCTCATTGGTGCAGCAGTACGACAGTTCCACAAGTCCATCCTGAACTGCCTGACGTATAAAATGGTATCTCACACCTATATGTTTTGTCCTGGCAAGAAACTTTTCACTCTGTGTCAGTTTTATGCAACTCTGATTGTCCTCCAGCAAACTGACAGCTTGCTTTCTCACCAAACCAAAGTCCTTGATGAGTTCATCGAGCCAGGCAATCTCTCGGCACGCTTCCGATGCAGAAATATATTCAGCTTCTGTGGAAGATAATGCTACACAGTTCTGTTTATAACTGCCCCATACAACAGGTCCATCCCCAAACATAAAAACATAACCACTTGTTGATTTATAGTCAGCATTATCCCCAGCCCAATCAGCATCAGTGTACCCAATTAACTTAGGATTTCTGACAGCTGGTAGCCTTAATTTACAATTCAATGTACCCTTCAAATATCTGACCACCCTCTTAACACCAGCCCAATCATGCTCAGTGGGAGAACTCACTTTCCTGCTAAGAATCCCCAATGCATTGGCTATGTCAGGTCTACATGTGGTAACTAAATACAAAAGTTTACCAATTACCGACCTATATTCACTGTTATCTGGCAACAGCTTCGAATCCTGCTGATTCTTCAAAAAGTCTGTGGCCATGGGCGTTGCAACTGGGTTTGCGTCTTGCATCTGCATGCATTCAATCAGTTCATTTATTTTCTGTCGCTGGCTGAGAAGGAACGATCCGTCTTCCTCTCTTTCCACCTGGATTCCTAGGTAGTACTTGACATCTCCTAGTTCTTTGACTCCCACCTCTTTGCTGAGGTGTTTCACAATCTGCACATATTCTCTGTTATTTGATGTCGCGATAATCAAGTCATCAACAAAAGCCAAAATATATGAGAATTGTCCATTACCTGACTTACTGTACAAGCATTTGTCAGCGTTTCCTTGCTTGTAGCCAAGTTGCATTAACATTTTGTGCAATTTCTGGTTCCAGGCTCTAGCAGCCTGTCTCAAACCATACAGTCCCTTCTGCAACTTGCACACTAAATGTTCCTCATGTGGTTTCACAAAACCTTTGGGTTGTCTCATATAAATTTCCTCGGAAATCTGTCCATGCAAAAACGCAGTGGCAATATCAATGTGCTTTACATTCAGCTGCTTGGATGCTGCAATGCTTAAAAGCATTCTCACGCTACTGTATCTTACAGTCGGTGCAAACGTTTCATCATAATCTTCACCATATTTCTGTGAAAATCCTTGTGCCACAAGTCTAGCTTTGTAGCGTTGAACTTCCCCTTCTGACCCCTTCTTAATCTTGAAAACCCATTTACAGCCAATGGCTTTCTTACCCGGAGGTAGTTCCGTGAGGGTCCAAGTCTTGTTTTGATGCAATGCATCCATTTCGTCCTGCGTGGCTTTCCTCCAGAGATTAGCTTCCTTAGGTGGCATTTTCTGTATCTCTTCCCATGTGGAAGGTTCCTGTGGAGATGCCGACCCTGCAAAATAGGACAGCCGTGGTGCTGGAACACCCCTGTTGGTTCTGGATGAGCGTCTGATCTCTGGTTCTGGAACCGCATCAACATCCTCATCCTCCTCCAATGGTGGCATGTCTAAGTCGTCCTCTTCATCTCTGAAGCCAGTAGGAATTTGATCCTCTGCATGTTCTGGTGCATTCCCTGTAGGGGGTGCTATGACATTAGAACGCAGATTAGCACTTCTTGGGGTTTCAGAAGGAAAATCAATAAGTTCTTGAGTCCATTCTGACTCCTTGGAACAGTCAATAACTGTATTCTTTGTGTTAACCATCGCATGCTCATCAAAATAAATTGCATGGTGCGCACTGGTTTTGCCACTTTTTAAGTCCAATACTCTGTAGCCTTTCCCTCCAGATGCATATCCAACAAAGACACCTGCTTGTGCTCTGGAGTCTAGCTTCTGTCTGTGTTCTTTGGGCACGTGATAGTAGCACAGACTTCCAAACACACGTATGTGACAAATTAGGCACTTTGCCATGCCAAAGTTCAAATGGTGTGCGCTCTGCTCCTTTTGTTGGCAATCTATTCTGCAAATAAACTGCTGTGTCAGCTGCATTTCCCCACAGCTTCTGTGGCAAGGATGCTTCCTTTAGCATGCACCTTGTCATTTCCATAATGGATCTAAATTTTCTCTCTGCAATGGAGTTCTGCTGAGGCGTGAAAGCGATTGTAGTTACGTGTACAATTCCTTCCTTGGCCATGAGAGTCTGCATTTCACGTGAGCAGTACTCACCTCCATTGTCAGTCATCAACACAGCTGGAGCACGTTGGAACTTGTTTCTGACCATGGCAATGTATTCTTTGAACATTTCCACTGTTTCACTTTTCTCTCTGATGAAATATGCAACACAATATCTTGAAAAATCATCAATAAAAATTAGAATATACTTGTTGTTGCCAAGTGATGGAACATTAATTGGACCACATAGATCCGAATATATGATATCAAGCACTTTAGTGCTTCTTTGTTCTGCACAACGTGGAAAAGAAGGTTTCACAGCCTTCTCAGTAATGCAGCTTATGCATTTTGTCAGAGCCTCTTTGCTTTCTTTTACCTGTAAACCTCTTACAAGATCACCTTTTTGTAGGTTCATAATGGTGGTGGTGTCTCTGTGTCCTAGTCTCCTATGCCATAGTTGCATATCAGCTTCATCTTTCTGGCTGGAATGCGCTACGTTTGCAGACTGGGTCTCTGAAATATCAATCTCATAAACACCATTAATTAATTTTGCTTGAATATACAGTTCACCATCTTTAGTCACATTACACTCTCCATTTCCAAATGTGATTTGGAAACCTTTCTTGTCCAAACTGGACACACTGAGTAAATTGCAACTTAGTTCTGGAACGTACAAAACTTTAAGCACTTTGGTCTTAACAGGTTCATTGTTTATATTGAATTTCAAGTCCATGGAACCTGCACCTTTTGCTTTAATAACTCTGCCATCTGCTATCTCTATTTCAGATTCTTCATCTTCATTTATCTCATTAAAATTTTCTCTTTTAAATGAATAATGTGAACTGGCTCCTGAATCTAAAATCCACATATTACGTTTATTTTCACGGTTATGAACAGCTAAATTCCTTTCTTGAAGTAGCATAGTGTGTTCAAATTTCCCCTTCTTTTGCCATTTTGGCTGAGAGGTTTGGGAATTCTTTGCTTTAGGAGGAGCTTTACAGTTCCTAGAAATATGGCCTTCCTTGTTGCAATTGTAGCAAATTATTTTCTTGGGCATTTCTCTGGACTTTGTAAATTGCCTGGACGCATAATTACTGTCCTTGCTTGTGGCATTTCTTACTGGAGACTCTGCTCTCTCTCTACACTCTTCTCTTAAATGACTGGTCAGGTCTTTGAAAGTTAGACCTTCTCTATGGTCCATTAGACTGACAAATGGATCAAAACACGGTCCTAGGGATGCTAGCAAAAATGATACCTTTGTTTCTTCATCAAAAGGCTTAGGAGTGAGGTCAATCTTTTGAATAATCTCAGTAAATTTGCTGATGTGTGCTGTGAATTCTCCTTTATAATTCATTCTCAATCTGGTTAATTTATACATCAAGCTTCTGTAGGAGTTCCTGGAAGATTCTCCATACATGCGTTCAATGTCTTTTAGGATATGCATCATCTTTACTATTTATTAATGATAGATGCTCATTGCGAAGTGCACATAGAATTATATGCCTAGCTTCACTGTTCTTGCGCTTCCAAGCTGCTATCTTGGCTAAATCCTCTCTACTTGTGCCAGTAGGCATGGGATCTTCAACAGCCTCCAAAACATGCTTTGCATCTAGATATGCTATTAAGCGCTGCTTCCAGTGCATAAAATTATTCTCACTCAGCACAATCATCCCTAGTTTGTATCACTATCAAAATTTGCACTAGCCATCTTAAAATCCAAAATTTTTGAAAAATGTTCAAAAATCTCAAAATGCAAAAATCTCTAAACAAATCTTCACTGCCTTGGATTACTGTGAACACTGAGGGAGGGGAGGGGTAGTTAATTCCCCTTTTCAGCACAATGGATGCTTTAGGCCTTGTGCTCACCAGGAAAATCCACTCAACTCAAAATTGCAATCCGATGCAATCCTTTAAAAATACACAAAAATATGCAATTCTGGGCCCATAACCCTTTGTGGGAATGTTGAGGGATGTGGGAGAGGATATATGTTTTAGATATCCTATCCCAACTTGCGTTTACAAGCTCGATAATATCAGCAGAGCTAACATTCCCTTTTTACTTCATATGCGCAGCAGATAGTTTGCATAGACTCGCTAGAGTCATTAAAAATATTGTCCTGGTGTCTTCCCCTTTTTATCCCTCTTTCAATAAGACACTTCACAGTGTTTGGTAAAGTGTATAACGTTTACTTACAAGTAATCATCATCTAGTCACATAAGGATCCTAGAGGCAGGCTTAAAAGTTACTAAATAATATACATATGGTGACTCTTTATGAGAGAAAGTCCCTCTTTTTACTTTTGGCCTAGTGCCAACGGTGCATTTTAATAATGCTGCTTTTAAACTGTCTTAGAGATTAACACAACTGACCAGCGACATGGAGACTCGGCATACACACTACAGTTGGAAGCTCCCAACTGTAGAGTTCACCCCCAACTGTAGAGTTCCATATAAGGAAGTTGGGTTTGACTGCCCCTGTCCTTTTACATCCCACAGCAACCACCTCAGAACTCTGAACTAAAGACTCAAGCAGTCTGTCAGCCACCACTGAAGAAACTATATGCTTACAAACACACACCAGCTGAAAGTCCTTGTGCAGCTTCAATTATTCTCAATGGAGCCAAAATTACTCCACCTGTAGTCCCTTTTTATCTAAGTATGTCTGTTCTCTCTAAACAGGTGCTAAGTGCCAGTGCTGTTCATGCAAAGTCACAATAAAAAAGGTATAATAGTTACTTATCAACCAACACCCAAGAGGAAAAGTCTGCCTTTTCACTAGCCTTGATTATTATTTCATTTCTGTTTACTAACTCACTCAGAATCTATCACACTGCCCTAATAAACAAAGGAAGTGTTGTCCAGTTGTATTAAATTCCTGTTAATTCACAGCAATCCTCAAAGCATCTTGTAATAAATGAAGGGAGGACAGGAGAGATTTTTGCTCAAAGCAAAAAAAAATCTTTTTTAACGCACCCCAGAATAGAACAATTTTAAAACAGCATCTGTATAAGCGTTTACCAAGTTTTCAAAAATGAAGGTTTCCACTGATTCCAAAAATGCTATGAAGTAACCACCTGGAGCATTTTTAAATGGAAAGGGAGAATATGAATGTAAGCAGTTAACAAGTATGGAATCTGTAAATGAAGAATTTCATAAGGAGGGCTCTGATTAGGAACTTAAGAAAAAGACTGAAAAGATTTACCATGACCTCCATATGACAAACCTGCCTTCCAAACACATAAGCCAAGATTCTGAGCATGTCGAGGGAGTAAAGACTGCAGTTTCTCCAATATAACCTTAGAATGCTGAAGTCAGGGAGTTGGACCTCGCTTCGACTAAGCAACTTCTGTGAGGATTGCTAGAGCATCATCCCAAGTCATTAACAGCACACATCTCTGATTCCATTTCTCTCCTGGTTCTTCTATTGGCCGATGCCCTCCTGGGCTGCTAAATGAAGCAAAATTTATCTTCTGCCCTGTAGTAGCAAGCATGGATGAAGAGGTAGGCAACAGACATGGGGAAGAACACACCAAGAGAACTGAAGGAGGATTTCTGAGACTGCAGTTCAGCAACCCCACAGTTTACCATGTTTTTTTTAAAGCATCCTTATTCCTAGGCACAACCCAGTCCTTTTATCTCCATGCGGAAACAGATTCCAGCATCACTGGGGATTTTTAATACTGTACTAGCATAGCAAAGTGTATAAGGGGTAATCTCTGCTCAGAATGCAGCTATGCTCCAAGAATTTTTTTTTACATGCCATGTTTTTCTAGAAGTCACATTCATGATATGATCCTCAGTACTTTGTCTTAATTTTATCCCATTTCATAGAGCAATTATGAAGAAATTTCCATGCCACACAAGACTCAAGCTTGAAGCGTCTAGTGCTCCATTCACAACTATTTTCATGGCCCTCTCAAATGCACTAGTAGAAAACAAGGCCATTTACAGCTACTGTTGATAAAAAAGCAAAAGAGGAAACATGATTATGGGTATATTTTGCAGTATATATAGAGGTTGCCAAAAGATGAACACCAAACTAGCATTTAGCCAAAAGCAAAACAAACAAACAAAAACCACCAGAGAACATATTTCCCTGCTATATTTATAAGGCTGTATCAAAAAATTTTTTGCCTTTGTACCATTAAAGCATATTAACTCAGCCAAGTTTTAAAGATCTGATAATATACACTTATTGTTTTGGCCAGACAAAACAACACAATCATATGTATGACACAAACAAGGCAAACCCATAAAAGTCAGTGATGCTTACTCCCAAGTAAGTGTTGTAGGATGGCAGCCCAAAGTATTATGTCTGAAAGCTTATTTTTAAGAGCTAGCTATTCAAGAATCTACCATGTCTTTTGGAATGAACTTTAATTTGCCTACATTAAATAAGTTACAATCCCTTCACCACTGAAATGATGTGTGTTTTCTAGAAAATTATTCAGTGGCCTAAATTGATTGGGGTCCAATTTAGCATGTTGATTTAACTTAGTGGAGAAAATTGAAAGAATTATCCAATGTTATTTTTACAAGCTGTATAAACACCTCAGTTTTCTCTAATTGCCCAAAGTATATGAAATGAAATGAAATATTCAGTTACGGGGGGGGGGGGGTCAGCAAAAGATATGAAATGCCCAGTCCTATACAAGCCTACTCAACCAACAACATTTATTCATATATGGTAGTTTTAATGTAGTTTAATTTTGTTTTTACTTAAATAATTGTGATCCTCAAATTTTTGCAATTCAATAGCATGTAATTCCTTTATATAAATTAAATACAAGAGAAAATGGCACTAAACTGTTAATACTGATTTTAATGCGCCCAAATAGTTATGCAATTATATGCTTCCAAGGAATAGGCCAAAGTTAATTACAACTTTGAAACTGCTCAATCTGGTACCATATCCATTCATGATGCTATGGATTAATTTTGTGATAAAGATGTGCTTTTTCACATAAGGATCCTTTTCCACAAAAAAATGCAGTAGTGGAAAATGTTCCACCCCACTTATTCTCATTAGCATTTATTTTAGTGCATTTATTTACAGGTATGACAATCTAGTGTTCAGATAACATGCAAAGGAGAGCATTGGCCTTCTCGTGGAGACTGACTTGTATCAGGTTGTATCCATAAAAACCCCATGGGCATTTTAGAACCCTGGAAAAATCAAGGTGATGAGGCACAGGGAGATTCTGCAGATACAGAAAACACTCCACAATGTCACCCTCCATGAGCTATGGGGGGACAACAACTAAGGGGGAAGAGTTAGTGTACTTAGCCTCCCTGTCCCGTCCCGTCCCCCACAGTGTTCATAAAACATAGTTCATAATGCCTCCCTAGCACTTTTGCATCAGCAAAATCTGAACCCCCAAAGTATCTGGTCCCATCTAGTCTACTTTTGTGCTTTGTAGTTTCATTTCTACTACCACCCAGCCTGTTTTGCACATTTATAACATCTAGGGTTGGACTATACTCCCTAAGCATGGTCCAGAGGTGCATGAGGCTGCCACATGATTCTCTGTTCATAGAACTCTATCCTCTCATGAATGGACACAATTAAGAAAATCACTATGGTAATCTAAAAGATTTAGACTACCAGATTTTGTAATAACCGCCATAAACCATACCGAATAAACCAATGTGTTCTCACTTTCACCGGCCTCGTTCACATATAATGGTAACTCAAACTATGACTTATTTGGACCACATGAACATAGTGGTTCTTGCTCCTTTCTAGTCCTTGCTACTCGAGTTTCATTCTTCTTATTCAGAATGCAAGCAACTAAATAAACTTCCCAACTATACTTCACAAGCCCACCAAAGACAAGCACCCTGGTCCATCTAAAAATATAGACAGAAGTTGTGCTTTTCTTTCTTACATATCAGCTCTCGTAGAAACGCTTTCGTTGGCCTGGCAGAAGCTCCTGGTTAATGGCTTTAGCGGGTGTTTAATAGTGGAACTACATAAATCCCATTAAAGCCATCAGAAGTAATGATGTGGCTGAACCGTCCCTCTGAAAGGAGGCCGTGTTTCACTGTCTGACTTTTCTAATGAATGAGGAGAGTCGGAGATCTGTCAGGGTTTGAACGTTAGCACTTGAGTACGCAAAATGGCAAGTTCACTCCAGGGCTATGCCAAATGGACAAAAGTTTACAAAAGTACAATCATATTTTTGAGAAGTTTCATCTGTATTGAAAATTGGCTTCTTCTTTTTGATGGAGACAAAATTCTTTTGGGGGAAGGGATCCAAGTGCCTAGAATTTCATTTTTCCAAGAACAAAAAAAGCCTGTTCTGAGGTCATTATTTTAATTTTAGAAAATAAAAATGCCTGCCACCATAAAAATGTCTGCCTCCTTCGTCACACACTGGGGACTACTGCTAGGGTGGGCATCAGCTGAATGAATATCTGCAGGAGAGGTGCAAATGAGAACAGCTAGAGTGGGCACAGCACCCCTAGAGCAGCTCATTTTTTTCCAAGAGGTACAGTATAGTTATTTTTAAACCTCAACTACTAAGAAAAATGTTTTTACAGATGGATTTCTTTTCTTTCCCCCTTCTTTTTGATGAGTATGTCTTACAAAAATTCCAAAGATGTTTTATTTGAAAGCACATCCAAATGTTTAAAAGGTGCTCCATGTTTTTTGGGGTACGGCAGGTGGGGGGAAACCAGAAATCAGACATACATGGGTTTGTTATTAATCAGAAGCAAGTCTCACTGGGTTCCAACGTTATGTGACTAACTGCCAAGAAGGGATGGGAGCGAAAGATTGGGTTCTGATAGTATCTAAAGGCAAATCTACCCAATTTGCTCTTTGCAAAGCACAGCGACCCTTCAAACTGCACACTTCTCCAAATTACCGTATATACTTGAGTATAAGCCTAGTTTTTCAGCACATTTTTTGTGCTGAAAAAGCTGCCCTCGGCTTATACTCGAGTGAGGCGGGGGTGGGGGAGGCGAAAGAAGCCCTTTCTCTCCGCTCGTGCTGCCACCCGCTCTCCCCTGTCAACCATTCCTTAAGAAGCGCACAAGAACGGTGTACGCTTGTTCCATTCCTGAACTGCTCGCATAAATGCAAACTTGGCAAAGGAGGAAGAGGAAGGAGCAGCCCAAAGGGCTGCTTTCAGGCTGCTCGTTCCTCCTCCTCCTCCACAGCAGCAAATGTGAACCAGCTTATACTTGAGTCAATAAGCTTTCCCAGGTTTTTGTTGGAAAATTAGGTGCCTCGGTTTATATTCGGGTCGGCTTATACTCGAGTATATACGGTATGCAATGCACTTCTCTAGAACAAGCAATGTGTACTAACGTGAATGCATATACAGCTGCATATGTTAGTGAAAATGTACAAAAATAAAAATTTTGGGAAATATTCTAGAAATATGATTTGCAGAAATATGTACATAAGGCAAAACTGCATATAAAAATGTGTACAGTATATTAGCAGAAACTCACACTAAAATGCTGGTCAATTTTCATAAGGACTTCAAAAAAACAATTTATAAACTGTTGAGGAAATGTGAAGAACTCAACTCAAAACTGGAAAAATGAGAAAGAGAGAAACCATAAGTGACAGATTTGCCCAGCCCTACTCCCAAGTAAATTTGCTGAAGAATGAGTGAAACCATTCAAAGAAACAGAATCTGGGGGCTTTTCATGAAAGCATCTGTCCTCAAATTACTGGGATAATTTCACAAAATTTTAGTTGAATCAATTTTGTTCTTCTCAAAGTCTCTCTTGCAGATTTTGATCATTGATCGGGGTTAGGGCAGACTGTCCTTTCATTTTCTGCTATCCATCCCCTTCCAACCCCGCTAAGAGCACATTTTAACACCCTTTGCCCTCCTCTTCCATATTCTTACTGTGGTTAGCCAGAAGTAGTGGATTCAAGATGGATCAGGGGAAGGAGTACCCAACCTACAGAAATCAAATGCTGTTTCCTGAAACTGGAGGCAAGCAGTATTTGCTAAAGACCTCCAATCTGTCATACCAGCAGTTGGAAGGTAAGGATTTCCCATTGCTTATTGTGGGAGAGCCTCAGCTGAATTTAGGCAATATGCAACACAGAAACAGTTGGAACTCCTTTGAGTACTGACTATGTGTGTGTGTGGCTTTTTCCCCAGCCAGAACTCAACAGAATTCTGTTCTGGCACCTCTAAGGTGGACACCATTGCCATTATCAGAGAACAAGGGAGGCATTCATGGAGAGTTCCGGCACCCCTTTTTCTAGAAAAACAGGTGTGTGTGTACATTTTCAGTGTACTTTCTGTATTCAGGTAATACACTTGAGGGGTTGCAGATGTACTTGTTAAAAGAAAAAACTGGGGAGGAGAGAAAGCTAAAGGACTCTCACAGAATACCCCTGAGAATGTTCCACATCTGTTTCATACTGGTGTCTTTTCATGTTTGGATCTGGCTGCACTAAATATGCCTTCACTCGCTCTGTGGGGGTTTCTGTTTATAGTCTAATTTATCACTTGATGGTTAATGGATTACAGAGCACAGATTCACACTGGAGCTCCCTCCTTTATAGCTCCTGATACAATGGATCAGAAAACCGCCATTTAATATAGCCATAATATTTGTCAGAGCCTATCAAATCCCTTGGAGCCTTCCACTGTAATAAAATGCACAGAGTGCGTGCATGTTTTTGAATGTATGCATGCTGGCTGTCACCTACTCTGTACTAGATTTCTCCTTTTGGGGCAGGTACCTCCCATCTACATTGCCTTTATCTCAAGCCAGCCAGCCATATTTCTCTCCTGGAAATAAAGTGCAAACTTCTGTTTACCAAACCTCTCATTTTGATCTAGCATTCTGCAAGACATTGCAGCCTTCTGCTCAGATGTTGAGCCCCATCCCTAGTACAGGGGGACATGCCTCTTCAATTTTCTCTCATTATCATTTTCATATGTCAGCTGTTCTATTGCCAACATGCTGTTTCTATTAGATTTCTCTCCCCTCCCTTCCTCCTTACTAGCCTACTTCATTTTGGAGGAGTCATTCTTTTTAGAGAGTCTGTAACTGAGACCTAAGCATGATAGGTAGAGAGTTCTTTTTTGTGACACTATCTCCACGTTTTTTGCTGCCCATGGTAACCATTTTGTGCTGGCATCCATAGCACTTTTATCAAGATACGAGCACCAACATCTCACTTCTCATAAAAAATGTGCTAGATACAAATCTTCAGAATTATCTTCAAACAACCCTTTATCTTTTAACATAGAGGTGAACATAGGAAGCTGCCTTATACTGAGTTAAACCATTGGCCTATCTAGCTCAGTATTGTTGATACCAAGAGCAGCTCTTCAGGCAGGATTCTCTCCCAGCCCTACCTGGAGATGCTGAGGATTGAACCTGGGACATTCTGCATACAAAAGAGATGTTCTACTACTGAGCTATGGCCCCTGAGGAGTTTAAGATGACAAATTTTTAAGGGAAACACCCAATTTAGAGATAAAATCTGGTACAGAAAAAAAGACACTATAACACGACTCACACTGGCTTTCAAAGAGCTTTTGGCTAAAGCAGTACTTTGAAACAAGGGCTGGGAAGTACAATGTGGGGTGGGTGGGGGGGTGTGTGTGTGCATGTTATCAATTTTAGACCATGGGGTTGGAAGGCTGCCATCACTGCTGTCAGAACTTCAAAAGGCAAGAGGGCTTTTAACTAAAGGTTTTTGGAGCACTTTCCTGAATGTTCAAGATTGCAGGAGAAGGCTTTTTCCCCAAATACTAACTGCCTTGAAAAATATGTTCATATTTATAACCCACCTATCGCTCTGTTATGAACCACAGCAGCCAACAGAAGACATGCAGAACCACAACTGGCCTAAACTGTTCCAACTGCAGGACAGAACGCCACCTATGAAGCAGATGGTTTGAGTCCCAGACTTGAGCTGGCATTTGTAGGATTTACTAGAGATTATAATGCTGTCAAGTTTTGGCAAAAGTATTATTTTCAGTTTAGGCCTTCAGAGGAAAGAAACCATACAGAAAACACAGAAAAGAGAACTGCTGCCATTACAACACTGCTGCTGTCCAAAGATGCTGTCCAACTTGGCACCCCAGATCATGTCCGTTATTTCATATCTGACCTCATTTTATTCTAGGCCGAGTTCTGTCTTATTACACCTTAGCCTACACAGCCCCGGCTTCATTCCAATCCATTGTTTCCAGTTGGCTAAAGACAAAACTAGTAGGACTGAAACATTTGAAATTAATATGAGTTGCAAAACAGTATTTAGGGGACACTTTCCCCATAGATTCTATTAAACGTTTACAAATTTGCTTCCCAATTAACAGAAGTACTTATTTTCAAAACCACAAACTGCAAGTGCTGCCTTTAAAGATATCTCACCTTCTTTCACATAAAGAAGGAAATGACCATTCTAATGTTAGTCTACATCTGTAAGTCATTTAAAATAAAATGCTTCTTGCTTCAGAACCAAGTTATGTAGCAACATTCAGGAGTAAATGTAAAACATAGGAAGCTGCCTTATACTGAATCAGACCATTGGCCCATCTTGCTCAGTATTGTCTACATTGACCAAGCCCACAAAAAAACCAACTGAGAAGCAGATGAGGTTGCCTGGACAAGAGGAACGCACCAGGGCTGGATGGGGTGCCCATGCTGCTCTCTGCCTGGAAGCTGCTTCAAGGACCCCTTTCCGTCCCAATACCTTTTCCTGCTGGAGATCCTGGCGGATTCCTTCTGCGGACAAAGCAGGTGCTCTAGTGTTGAGCCAAGGGGACGCTCCAGGTGTTGCATGAGGACTTCAACGCCTGATAGGTGATTTTTGGGCCCCCACCCATGGGCCTACACTGCTAGCGGGGGCCAGTTTTGCCAGCCCCTGGGTATGCCTCTGCTGGCCAACCAACTGCAATTTCTTCAATCAGGTGACAATTCCAGGCTTTACAAAGAACTACACATTAAGAAGATGGCAGGAACCCTCAGTGCAAATGTCACATCCATTTCGGGCTTGCCTGATCTTGCAAGGGAAGCCAAGTGAACAAGAAATGCCACCTATGCTTTCAGCCACCACCACAACAGCCCCATTAATACTAAGTTCCAGCCTCTGTTGGCTCTGGTTCTTCGAGGTCTTGACTCCTGACTCCCATTTGGCTCATGTTCCCAGCCTCATACTCCAGTGCTTTCCCAACTTCTTCAATTTAATAGTGGCTCGCCTCCAATCAGCAACTGTCAGGGCAACCTCAACCCTGCCATCTCCAAATTAAGCTTCTTTCTCTGAGCACCCAGTAGCTGACCTGGTAAAGCACCTTGCAATTTTAGATGCACAGACCATTCTTGGCCCTCAGCATTAAGTTATCATTAGCTTATACATTTCATTAATACAACATATATCATCTTGTGTCGATGCAAAGAGGTAAATTAGCGCAAAACATGCCCTTTTCGGGGAGGGAACAATTAAAAGCTTTCCTTTCCAGGTCTTCATTTTCGATGCTGGATTGCTCACTGCCTGGAATAATCAGCTACTCTGTAATTTGGTGCAGAGTTTTATAACACCACGATCAAAAGCCATTACACAAACAATCCTCCCCAAACTATTTCTTTGACGATTTCCAGGCACTGTTACATTTCACTTCATCTTAAAAAGCCACCTTGTGAGCATTAGGAACAAAGCAATTAGCTATTTTATGCTTACAGGCTTAGAATCACACAGCAGGTGAGAATCTGATCATCTACCAATCTAGCCCACTGTACTGAGGCTGGTTCCCTTCGGCGTTAATCTACATCCACCTCCATGCAAGAAAGGTTACATCTGCATCATGCATCTAAAGCACTCTTATACCACCTGAATGACTGTGGCGCGCACACACACACACACCAAGAATCTTGGGAACTGTAGTTTGTCCAGGGTGCTGACCTCGCAGAGCTATAACTCCCAGCACCCTTAAACAACAATGATTTCGCCATCCAATGGCATGGATTTATAAGACGGGCATAAGACCGGATGACAACAACAAAGACACCACAGACAAATTGTGAAATTTGGAAATACTTGTTAGGGTGGAAAAACAATTGTGAATATGCATATTCTACACACAAGCTTATTATCATGCAATGGAAAATGCATGCAGCCTATATATTTGTACCTTGACTATTTTATGTTGTTAGCGTTAGACTTGTTTGCATGAAAAACTTAAATAACATGTTTTAAAAAAAAAAAAAAAAAACGCAAACTACTTTCCAGGATTTTTATGAATGTTAAAAGTGCCAGTAGAATAATTAAAATGTATGGTATAGCTGTAACCAAAACTGAATCTCACCCACCCAAAACAACAAAGAATGGGTGTATGAGCAAACAAGGCACCTTGTGCTAGAGGCACCTGTACAGTTTAACAAAGTTGAGCTTTTTGTTGTTGTTCAGTCGTGTCCGACTCATCATGACCCCATGGACCGGAGCACGCCAGGCACGCCTATCCTTCACTGCCTCCCACAGTTTGGCCAAACTCATGCTAGTTGCTTCAAGAACACTGTCCAACCATCTCATCCTCTGTCGTCCCCTTCTCCTTGTGCCCTCCATCTTTCCCAACATCAGGGTCTTTTCCAGGGAGTCTTCTCTTCGCTAGTTTAGACTATTTGCATCCTGACATCTTCAAGGGAAGGACTGAATTCAAACAGCAGACTATGCTACGTGGATTCCCTGCTCTTGATCTACATCAGTAGCAGCCAGAACTGAAAAAATCTATTGAATCTTCATAGCCTCAATTCATGCAGCAAGTTCTGCTTCACGACATGGCTAGAACGATGGACAATGGCCACAGGGTGCCAATCCCCATTGCAAAAATAATGATCCGACGGGCGCACAGTAACAGCAGCTGTGAACTGAAATCACCCATCGTCACATCTTAGAAGTTGCCTCACATGTATGTGCAACAGACACTACTTTCCAAAGGTACAAGACTGGAGAGCATGTTGACGCTAAGGAACCATTGCTCCATGTTATAAATTCCTACACAGAAAACAACTTTGTGCAGAAATTTGATCTTTACCTAGTACAAACCACAATAAACTTTGCCCAGCTCATACCACAGCACGCAGTAAGCTCACATGCACCCATGCAGGGTCATAAGACATAATGACATGTAGGTAATACACCAATATCTGCACATGCCTTCCATGTGACCATTTTGTAACATGTACAACAAACTGTACTTACCCAAGCTATGAGCCACATACCTATTTACGATTTAATTGACAGTTGTTTGATACTAGCATGCCTTTCCTAGGATTCAGTCCAAGGCAACTATCTATAAAAGCTGTGCAGGTGCTTGACGAATGTCTGGAAGCAATATTGGGCTGGCTGAGAGCCAATAATCTGAAGCTGAATCTCAGTAAGATAGAGATGCTGTGGATGGTGGTTCCCATGTCCAGGAATTAGGTAGTCATCCTGTTCCGGAGAGAATTGCACTCCTTCTGAAAGATCAGCCTGGGGTTCCAGCCCGTGTTTCACTCACTATAGCCAGGTGGCCTCAGTGGCAAGGAGTGCCTATTCCTTGAAATGATTCATTCAATCCATCATTTTAATTGTATGCTGCCTTTCCAAAGCCAAAGCCATGCTCAAAGCGGACAAAGAACATATAAAAACTACATTACTGCAAACACATAGACATAAACAAAAAGCAAGACATCAAAAAGCAAACAACCAAACTGAAACACTTCTACACAAATATTAAAATCCGAAATATACAAAAAAATGAACAGCAACAACCTCCCCCAACAAAAATCCCCAACCAATACCTCAGTCCAAGATTCTGCTCAACAGCCTCAGCTTTTGCAGCTGGAGTCAGTTAGGGCTCTGCCCTCCCAGGCCAGGTGGAAAATGGCCTGTAAGGCACAGAGCAGGTATTCCAGGGCTCACAGCCTGGCCACCATGATCCATGCTCTTTATGGAGCTTTACAGTACCCCCACATTGACAAATTTAAAAATGGACTTTGAAATCCACTTCCAACTGCTTTTCACTGACATTTTAATGTTCTGTATTCAATGGCTGCCTCGGAAAAAAAAATGCCCTTGTTTACACTGAAACTGATATTTAATGATATAAACAATATTCTGCTGTTATCATAATATTTTCAGATGGCAGTTTTATGGGTTACAATATTTCATAGTGAAATGTTATCTTAAAATGTTGTGAGTCAACGTGGGAGGGTTAACTCTGAAAAGTGGCTTGTAAATAAGTAAATTATCACCTGCTTTCCCCCTACCTCCAGCCACTAGTCACAATGAGACCAAAGGCCACAGGACAGTAGAAGGCACATGTAAAATTCAGCCCCTCTCAGCAAGCCTCCCCCCAAAGCATACCACCCATACTGCCCATTACCATAGGATGAACAGTTGGACTTGGCAGATTCTACTAACACTACAAAAATAAAGCAAAGTTATTCACAAACTAACAGCAGCCACAATAGGCAATCCAAGTGCTACAGGTGACAGCATCTAGCTAGCATTTTCTTACCTTGTCAGAAACATTCTCCTTCCAGACAGGCAACTGAAGATACAGAGGCCCCCTTTTCTCACATTCCAAAAGCATGTAAAATCTTTGGGACCTGCCAAAAAGTTCCACAGCCCCTCCCACCTTCACATCCTGCTTGTGGGCTTTCCAGAGATATCTCATTGACCACTGTTGGAAACCACTGTTGGAAATGGTTGGATCATTGATCTAATCTTGCATGCATCTTCTTATGTTCAGTTCAAGAAATAAATACTCTGCCAAGTCAGCTCTATTAGCAAAATGCTTGGGCTTTCTTGTCATCTGAACGCCAGCTCAGATACCAAAGATGAGAGAGACATTTAATAAAAAGACCCAGTGCAATGACCCAACAGCAGAAATACATTATTTTATCTGGAAGGGGAAATAAAGAAAAGGCTTGGATGATCAAAATGAGTGAACATCGGAAAGGGTTTTGGAGAAGTCCATAGCAATAAAAGGTTGAAGGATAAGGGATGAGGCCACATTCTGTGAACCATATTATAGACCCACTGGTACACAGAGCAGATGTCCAAAACTTGCCATGGGTGATAGCAAATGCTGTATCATGTAGGACAGGTGTAGCTCAGCTGTGGTCCTCTAGATGTTGCTGGACTACAGCACCCATCATCCCAGGCCACTGGCTACTGGATGGGAATCCCAACAACTTCTGGAGGGCCACTCTGATTTAGGATAACTTACTGCAGGAACTGAAGCCCTCACATCAGGCCCACCAGCAAAACGCCATCCATGTAGATCATGTGATCCTGACTCAAGCAGCAAGTTGCCTTCACAGTTAGCAAGTCCTGCCTCATGTACCCTGGGAACACCAGTGTAAGCACTACCCTTTGGTTGCCAATTGGCTCGTCTTCAACTGGGAGTGGCTATTTAGAGCAAGAGCCAGCTTTACGGCAGAGCACCAGCCCCGACTTAGTATGCACTGCAACTATTTAAATCCAGGGCACGATAATATGAAAATTGCCCAAATTATACACAAACGGCTGACAATTAGCATACAGCAGCATGTGTTGTGACAGTTGCATCACTGTTCAAAGTGAAGCACTGAAGACCGAAAATGCCGAATACAACAAACAGATACACAAGACCAAAGATCAATTCCCAGTCCCAAAAATACCCCTTTTCAGAAGGTCTGACAATGATCCAAGAAGCAGCATGGATCTATTTAAAGTAGGGATGGGAAACCTTAGGGCCAGGGGAGAAACAAGACCCTCCAGATCTCTCCATTCATAGAACTGTAGAGTTGGAAGGGACCCCAAGGATCATCTAATCCAACCCCATGCAACGCAGGAATCCATTCAGCTCTCAGGATTCTACCCAAGTCATACCGCCTGCCCCCCAGCCTTCCCTAGACTGTCTCCATGCCCTCAAGTCATGGGTGTAGCCAAGAGGGGACAGTGAGGGGCAGCTGTCCCCCCATCCAGTAAATCAATACAAAATAACTACCGTATTTTTCTGTGTACAAGACTAGGTTTTTAAATCAAAAAAAATAGGTTTAAAATAGGGGCTCGTCTTATACACGGGTAGGGCTGAGGGGTGTTTTCTTAATTTGGAGTCCCCAAAAATAGGGGGTGTCTTATACATGGGGGCATCTTATACACAGAAAAATGCAGTAACTGAGGTTCCTCCCCCCCCCCCAAAAAAAGAAAACATAAAGCCTGACACACACACCCCAACATAAATCCTGGCTACCCTCATGCCTTGAGTACTTTGGCAGGCTAGGATGTGGCCTTTAACTCTGATAACACGTTGGTTGCCTGAGTAGAGACATGGGGGCGAGGTATAGACACGTCTGACTGTTGTATGGCTGGGAGCTGGGAAGGTAATAATCACCTCTGCTGCCCCGCCTCCTTCTGCCTCTGACCCCACCCATGGCTGGCATAGGGTGTTGGGGTGGAAAAGGTTCCCCTCTCCTGCTTAAAAGCATCCGGGAGATGATGGGGTGGAACTCACCTTGAAGGTGACTCAACCAGTCTTAATTCTGCTGCTCAAAAGAGTTCCTGGGTTTTAATTCAGCGCTACAATTAATATTGTGCTTAGTGTGTGCATTTTTATTATTTTTATTCAGAAGCTTTCCAAGTGTGCTCTGAAAGCATTTCTTCTCAATATAAAATCTATCTGTATTTACGGAGGAAAGGCCAGATCCCCACAGCTATCCCTAGTCTTAAAGCTATGTAGCCAGTTTAGAACTAACACTCTCTCTCTCTCTCTCTCTCTCTCTCTCTCTCTCTGACACACACACACACACACACACACAGGAAAGAACACTGCAAGCTACTTGACTACTAACAATGAAATAACCGCTGACTAAAACACAACATTATGGCAACAGCAGCAGATTAAGAAGTTTCCTGTAGGAACTACTACAGGATATCCAAGAACAATTATATGGGATAATATGTTCTCTTTCATTTTAATCTGTCAGATCTTGCCTCTATTGAAGTTAATGGGAAAATTTCCACCGACATGCAAGAGTTCCCAGATTTCATCCTGTCTATTTTGGCAAGGGATATCAAACTGCAGCCCCAGAGACTCAAATATCTGTAAAATGGTCTAGTCTAATGCCAACCTTCCCATCACAAAGGGTGATACCCAATGTTAATCGGAGTATGGATCTGCTCTGTTAGAGCCACTGAAATCAATACGCTTAAGTCATTTGATTTGGGTGGGTCTATTTCATGGGTGACTTACATCAAAAACTATTCATTACAAGGACTATGGTGCTTACACAGATAGTCTTCTTGGTTTTACTTTGGTACTTCCATGCCTTTATGTGTCATATGATTTTATTTATGGATTTTAAAAAATATTTTAGTTTTATTTTATTATGTGAACTTATACTGTATGAAACTAATATTTTCAAAGGCCACCCAATGACCATTTACTGAAGGACAGGCTAGGAGAACTAATAACGCAATAGCCACGCACCACCTTGAAAGTTATTTTCTAGTACTTTATTAAGTCCTTACACACACACTCAATGTAATGCAGGCTTCCAAACAAAACAAAATCAAACTACTTCATAAATAGTATACATATTGTCTTATGTTGCGATCAAACGAGGAGCACCAATGGTTGGTGCAGATGGTAGGCTCACTATTAACTTTGTCATCAAAACCCCCAGCCCTCACCCCAAATCTTTTGCACCGTGCTGGCACTACTCACCATTCAGCACTGAACATGCACATGCAAAGCTAACCAGACTACTTGCCCTTTCAGCATCAGCCCATCAGTAATCCATGGATTAGCAAAACAGACATAAACACTGATACTTCATGTCATGTCAGTCCATAGTAAACACTACTATGTGTGGGGTGAAGTCCGTACCATGTTTCACGTTTATACTGCTAATGGGCTTTGATTTTATCAATGTGTGAGAGGGGGGAGTTCTGTTTTTTTTTTTTCCTAAATGCTTGATAAAATACCAAGAACGCAATGTGGTGCATGGGTTTTATGTTGCACTTAGGGGTGTTGCTTAATGGACAAGAGATGAGAGATGAGGCTGTGGCAGAAAACAACAGGCCGGATCCCACCAGATAAGCCAAACCTTCATCCAAGGGTGTGTCATCCATAGGTACTGGTGTGGAAGCAGAACAGATACCCAAGCTTCCTCCCTTCCTGTGCAGAACCTCCAGCACCGATCAGCTGAGATTGCTTGTCTTCAGCCCTACCCATTCCCCTGGGTTGTGTGACCTAAGAGCTAGCGAAGGCAACGAAGGGGGGGGGGCGCCTCTGTGTAGTTTTAAAAAAATATAAAATATAGGCTTAAGACACAGGCATATGAAGAAATGCAGACCCTTTAGTCTTAAATGCTATTTGACGTGGTGGAAAGGGCACCACATGAAGCATCATTCTACATATGGTATATATGTATACACACACACACACACACACACATATATATATCTAACATATATATATCTCCACGCCTACATACCATCTATGCAAATGCAAATATAGCCAGCCACATACATATCGGTTATACACAGATGGGTGCCCCCGCCTACACCGAAATGGGGCTTTAATCGAAGGGCACCATTTATCAAGCGATTTCGCAAGAAAGCTCCAGACCTCGCCGTGATGAAGATTTTTTACTTCTTCTTTTTTTAAGTGAGGCTCTTACTCTGAACAGACTGTTAAAAAGCCACCATTCACACAACTGCAATGCAGCTTTTACTACCCCCACCGCGATCCTCCCCCCCCCCACCAACCAACCGCACGACCTCTGCCGTCCACAAAAGCGAGCCATCGGCAGCCAGGGCTTGCTCGGACAACGCAAGGGCTTTCACAATAAGATTAGCGATGCATAATAAGATTTATAACAATGAAAAAGGGAGGGCGGCAGGAGAGAAAGGAGGGGGGAAGGAGGCTGGGGGAGGGGAGGAAAAGGAACCGGGTGAAGTAAGGAGAGAGAGAGAGAGAGGAGAGAGAGAGAGAGGAGAGAGAGAGAGGTACAGCTTCCACTCACCTTTTACTTGAGTTTCATATTCTGCTATGATCTCTTTGTCTTTCTTGAACTTTGCTGAGATGACATCTTCGGGAAGATCTACCAAGATCCCAACGATATTTTTTTTTTCCACCCACCCCTCCTCCTCTATCTTTCCTTTCAGGAGGAGCAGAAGAAAGTCTCTCCGTCGGCTTGGTCTGCTCCGTCGTCGGATCAGCTTTGCAGCCTTCTCCGTTTTTTCACTTTGCTGCAAAGACAACACAGCTTCCCTTCTTCGCTCCCTTCCCCGGCATTTGCCTTCCGCGACCGGCGATCAAGCAGCAGCAGCAGCTTCAGAGAAGAAGAAGAACCTGGCAGATCCAATAATCTACAGCTATTGCCCTTGTACTAACAAGAGGAGTGAATGAAGCGACGGGGGTGCGGGTGGGGGGAGAGAGAGGAGGAGGAGGAGGAAGAGGAGAGGAGGAGGGTGTGTCACCTGCACCCAAGTAGCCTTCAAAGAGACGTTCTGTGTTGGAGAGGACGATTAAAAAAAAGAGGCGGCGATCCTATAAATCAATCAATAAATATATACAGCCAAGCCCTGGAAGCAGCTGAGGGGAGGGGCAGATCAGAGGAGAAGCAGCAGCACACACGCAAAGGTTCCTCCTTCCTTAGCATACAGGCGAACCCATAGCAAGGAGGAGCGGAGTGAAAAGCTCTCTGGCTCTAATCCAAGGGAAGGTCAGGTTGCAGAAGGGGATCGCATCCCCGCCTACGCCTCGACACACAGACGTACACGCCGCCCCCCTTCCAAGCAGGCTCGGGGCTCCCGATGCAGAACGGGGAAGGTGACAGGCGGCGAGGGGTGGGGGGAGCGCCCGAAGTTAGTTTGGCTGCTGCTGCGAATACATTGGCTCCGCCGGTCTGCGGCGCCGGTGCACGGAGCTGCTTTTGACTGCGGGGCTTGAATTAACTTCGCTCCACGTCACGCACAGGCAAAGCCCCTCCTCCTCCCGCATTTTGTAACAACTGGCACTTTGTAGCCTGCAGGACGCTTCAGCTCACTGCAAGGAGCAGGGAAATCAGCAGCAGCCCCGAGCAAAGCAAAACAACAAACAAACAAAAAAGTGCAAGGGGGGGAATCTGCGGGAGCATTCCTGTCTCCCGTGGTCTGCGAGAACAGCAGCGCCTGCCCTCCTCTCTTACGGAAATAAAAGATCTGGACGGAAGGGTAAATTCGAGCGGGAGGCAAATTGAGTATAGACCTGCATTAAAAAAAAATTATTGACAGGGCTTTTTTTTTTTAGCACTGAGCAGCGTAATAGTTTCCAAGTTAGCTTCGTGCAAAGTTTAGGGCGAGGGAAATCAAATTCTGTGTCGTTTTGCCCTATACGTGGTTCCAGGTAGGAAGCTGAGGTCGCAAGCAGTCGTCAGTTTTTCTGGGTGCACGCTTGGCACGTTAGCTTCCACACTGCTGCGGGCGGTTCTTGGAATATTTTTGTCCGGCCCCTCGATCCCTCCCTTCCCCCGCCCTTTTCCTATTCTGGCAATGGGTGCCCACAACTGCGCTGTAAGTTATTGACAATGCAGCAGATCCACAGTGCAGTCGTGGGGCATGCCTGCTGAGAAGTAAGCCCCGCAAAGTTTAATGGGACTTCCTTACTTCCGGTGTTTCCTGACCAAAAGCATCTCGTGCCAGAGGGTGTAGAAGAAATGCCTGATTTTGCTGGGCGAGGGGTTGCTGGGCCTTTGGCATACCTTAGCTGGATGGTTATGGCCTGTGAACTACAAGTTTACCACCCCTGGTAAATAGGCTAAAGAACACATACAAAAGGTCGTGCTGGACCCATTTGATCTCACAGGAAGCCCACAAGCAGAATTGATGTTTTACAGTATAATCCTCAAAGTAAGCACCAGTGAATACAGTGCCACTTACCTCCATGTGAATAGGATTGCAGCCTTGCTTTGCTATACCTATATTGCACACAGGAAAGTTAAGAACAGTGGCTGCTTCCAGACTATTGCTATTTTGGGGTGGGAATCCAGTCACATACTGGTAAATAATGAGGTTTTGCGATTATACTGGATTAGGAGGTCTTGCACAGCAAAAACCACTTCCCCAACAGGCTTTTGGTGGATAAAGAAGTGAAGGGGAATAATGGGGGAATAACACTTGTTCAGACCCAATGTAATCTAGTCACCCCTCAAATAAATCAGGAAGAATGCTCATTAAGCAGGTCATCTGGAAGCACCCAGTGAATTACTGCAGGCCATATAATGAGTCCAGCGAAGAAGTGCCATTTGAACCCAGGTTCAAGGGCAACACTCTCATCAACTGGGACTACATGCTTTCAGAAATTAATCTTATGTGCGACGCTTGTGCTTCCACAGTGATACACAGAAGTGAATCTCGCTGTGTTTGATGGAATGTACTCCCTGGTACAAGTGCATAGGATTGCAGCCATGAGTACCTTTGCAGCCATGGCCTGTTTGTTTCAAATAACTTATGCGTGGCTAACTGCACCACACTCTAACCACTGAGCTATCCAGCTGATGCATGTTACTCAAAAGTAAGACCCATGCTCATTTAGCTTACTCTCTAGTAATTGTGATTGAAGCCTAATGCGTACACACCATACATTTAAAGTGCATTCACACTCCAGATGATCCTGGGTACAGTGGTACCTTCGGGTTACGAACAGTCCTGCTTATGAATGCTTCAGGTTACGAACTCCACAAACCCAGAAGTAGGTGTTCCGGGTTGCGAACTTTGCCCCAAGATACGAACACAATCCGCTTTTGGGGCCGTGGGAGGCCTATGTACTAGGGAAGGCGCGCCCTTGGGTTGAGAGCCAGTGTGGTGTAGTGGTTAAGAGCGGTAGACTCGTAATCTGGGGAACCGGGTTTGCGTCTCCGCTCCTCCACATGCAGTTGCTGGTGACCTTGGGCTAGCCACACTTCCTTGAAGTCTCTCAGCCCCACTCACCTCACAGAGTGTTTGTTGTGGGGGAGGAAGGGGAAGGAGAATGTTAGCCGCTTTGAGACTCCTTCGGGTAGTGAAAAGCGGGATATCAAATCCAAACTCTTCTTTCTTCTTCTTCTTCTTCTTCTTCTTCTTTCTTCTTCTTCTTCTTCTTCTTGGGTTAAGAACGCTTCAGGTTAAGAAACAGACTTCCGGAACAAATTAAGCCCATAACCCGAGGTACCACTGTATTGTAGTTTACCCCTCAAAGAGCTACAATCCCAGGTCCCTTTAAAAACCACAGCTCCCATGATTCTTTGGGAGAAGTCATGTGCTTTAAATGTGCCTTAAATGTACAGCTATTTAGTTCTTCCAACCACCCCAGGGCAATTTATTTCTGCACTATTACGACTTACACTTATTTATGCTGTCAGGATAAGTGAAATCATTTTAAGACACGTTAAATTCAAAGTGCAATGGAAATTCTGAATAATTATTAAAGATATAAAAATATTAAGTAAACAGTGAAGCACATACGAATGATCATTTGATTTTCACGGAAAACTTATGCACACTTAACTCTTTTGGATGGCATCCAACATGTGAAATGTATTCCAGGAAGGCAGACAGGCAGACATGCATTATAAGCTATCTATTGCTACTGTGTTTGTTTGCATTTGTGGTCATTTTGAATTACAATGCCATCTTCCTCCTTCCACCTCCATCCTCACTATAATGTATGCTGAATATTTAATTATTACAAAGATCAGGAAAGTGATGTTGCTCATAAAAAAACTAAGCCAGACATGGAAAATCATAGACGCTGAATATAATAACCAAATGTGTACAGGTGAAAGAGTCTCATCAAATATTGCAATCTACTCTGGAGTAATGTATTCTGTGTCTTCAAAATGTTAATTACATTTGTTGATTAAAATATCAAAAAGGGGACGATGAAACACCACCCACCACAAACGTAACGAATGTGTGCTGAATGGTGTTAGGCTCGCTTTCCCATCACTGCCCATGTCCAAAGCCCACCCTTTAAAAACATGCTCAAGGGATCTACACCTGTGGTGACTGCACAACCCTTCTGAAGAAGTATGCATGCACATGAAAGCTCATATCAATAACAAACTTAGTTGGTCTCTAAAGTGCTACTGGAAGGAATTTTTAAATTTTGTTTTAACCCTTCTGTTTCTCTTAGGAGTATTTATGCAGCCTGAGAAAAGATGGAAGACCACAGGGAGCATACAGGTTCACAATGATAGGAAAACAGTGCTGTGTGGATGCACTGTATCAAGCTGAAGGAAGTGTGGCAATCCCACATTTAACACCTAGTGTGGAAGCACCCTTAATGCTGAGTGAACTTCAAATCAACTCAGCAGTTACAAGCTTTCCTGGTGAGTGTCCCGGGGGGAAAATATATTCTTTTATTTGAAGTATTTTTACCTTACTCTTTAAAAAAGGGGGGGGGCTTCCAGAGCAGTGTACAATAATATATATTAAAAAGTTGCTTTTCTCAGTTTACAACAGAATACAAATCTAATCTGTTTGAGGATGATGGTCCTGCTGAAGCCTTTTGCTTCTTTTCCAGGGGCAGGAGTCATCCCTCTCACCAGATCGTCCCTGCCTGTGGCTGGTGAGGGTTGGGTTCTTTAATTCCTCTCAATAACCTGCACTGTTAAGAAATTTTGCAACTTGCTTAATAATTAAAAATTGTACCCCTCCACCCAATGAAATGATCGACAAGAAACTCGGGAGATTGCCCTGGAAGGGACTGTGTAATAACAGTGTTATATCACACTGTATATCAGTGTTTCCTGATACAAACTGCTTTTAAAAAGAAAATGTGACACTGACTCCACCTCTTAGTTATTACAAGGGCTGTATCTGTTATTTTCGGGAATTTTTTTTATATGCGCCCCTTTAAAAGTTTTGAAGGGAAGGCATTAAGGTGTGACAGAGAAAAAGCTTTCTTGTATTTGGGAATATATCCAGGCAAACTAAAAAAAAATAGAGTACCGTAGCTTCCAAATTAACAACAAGTAGCACCATCAGCACATTTAGGCATAGACTTTGAATAAGAAAATGAGATGAAAGGGGTTTGGGAGGGAGGAGGGGGGAAACGAACCCAGAAACTTTTCTGTTTTTTAAAGGTTCTCTTCCAGCTTGCAATTCTGGCATGAGCACATTCATTTCACCTTATCATACTACTCCCTGGGAATTGTAGTTCTCAGCACCAGCTATGGCAGAGAGATGCTTGGAAATTCAGCTCCACACAAACACAGCACACCGCCAACAAAAACAAACATATGCAGGACTTGAAGAGGGTTTAACATGTAGATAGGCAACAAAAAATGTGTATAAGGAACAACTGAAAGAACTAAACCACAACAGTGAATATATGCACCAGACAAAAAGGCTGCTTAGTTGAGTGGTCTGGTCACGTAGTTCACAACAATAAACAACGAGTTTCATCGAGAATGGTAAACGTAAAGGAACTTTGTAGTTCTACAAAGGACCTGGCTTTGTAGTTCATTCATATGGTTTCATAGCAATCAAAGATAGTTTCAGTGAGAACAAGGGGTTTAGCATTAAATAACTTTTGTCCATGCTCCTACAATACAGCTGGCTTTGACGTTCACATAGTTTCACAGCAAAGAGAATCTCAGGCTGTGTACAGATTACTGTTTACTATGGCTCCAATGTGCTCCCATCACTGGCATTTGAAGCCAAATACACATGACATTAAGGGACGCGGCTGGCGCTGTGGGTTAAACCACACAGCCTAGGGCTTGCTGATCAGAAGGTCGGCGGTTCGAATCCCTGCGATGGGGTGAGCTCCTGTTGCTCAGTCCCAGCTCCTGCCCACCGGTAGCAGTTCGAAAGCACATCAAAAGTGCAAGTAGATAAATAGGTACTGCTGCGGTGGGAAGATAAACAGTGTTTCCATGCACTGCTCTGGTTCGCCAGAAGCGGCTTTGTCATGCTGGCCACATGACCCGGAAGCTGTACGCCGGCTCCCTTGGCCAGTAACGCAAGATAAACGCCGCAACCCCAGAGTTGGACACGACTGGACCTAATGGTCAGGGGTCCCTTTACCTTTACCCATGACATTAGCTACAATCCATTTGTATCCTACAGTTTCTTGAGAAATACTCCTGTTTGATGCATTTTCCCACTAACCACTCTCATCCAATGTGAAAACATAGGCCATGTGACTCAGCTACATTCGTCACAATACTGTAATACATTTTGAATGCATTATAAACATGCAATGCCAGGTGGCGCCAGAGAGAAAAAAGGAATTTATATTATATTTTTACACAGACTCCCCCCTTTGTAATTATTTAATTTCTGACTTATTTACAGCTTTTTAAACCTGTGCCTAGATCCACCCATAGTTAAGATTAAGTGTGTACATTTGAGACGGCCATTGCACATGTGTAGATGACAGTTTCACTGAGCTTCAAGAGGTTGCAGACAAACGGAAACAAATCAGGTACAGTGGTACCTCGGGTTAAGATCTTAATTCGTTCCGGAGGTCCGTTCTTAACCTGAAACTGTTCTTAACCTGAAGCACCACTTTAGCTAATGGGACCTCCCGCTGCCGCTGCGCCGCCAGAGCACGATTTCTGTTCTTATCCTGAAGCAAAGTTCTTAACCTGAAGTGTTATTTCTGGGTTAGCGGAGTCTGTAACCTGAAGCGTCTGTAATCTGAGGTACCACTGTAGTATGTATTGGGTGAAGAAATCCTTGCTCCATCTCTGGTGTGTATAGCAATGTAAAAAATGCAGCTTGAAATGTAGCAGGAGGAAACAAACTCGCTGCGTTTTAAGCCACTAACGTGTACACAGCCTCAGTAAAAGCAGAGGAGTTTCCATTTAATAAAATGTTGCACACACATCTACAGATCAACTGGCTAGGCAAGTGACGTGATGAATGCTGACTGCGTATGCGCAGAATGTAACCAAAATGAAACATAACTTGGAGAGGAAATAGCTCAATACAAAATATATATAACAAAGCATTACAAGCTGAACAAATTCTTTTTTTCTGAATTAGATAATGACAAACTGACAACATGATTGTTTCACATGTACTCACTCCAGGTTTAAGGCATGAGAAATATTTGTGTGCAAGACCCTATAGAGCTGGAGAATCAGGGTTAATAGTTTGGCCCAAATGAATCACAAACCCGATTCAGTTTTTGTTTGGTTTTTTAAAGTTTTTGGATAGAAAATTATATCCCACTCTTCACTATGTGGGTCTCAACTATGTTATGGTGAAAATTACCTGCACCACATTCACATTGCCAAATAGCAATTTTAGAAATGGAGACAACAGCAGACTGTGACAACTAAGGCGGGTACTGGATGGGAGACACTCAAGATAGAATTAATATATTAGCACAGGATGGGACAGGTTAAAAATGTGGGAGACCCTATTCAAGATAAATGCTTTTGCAATGCCTTAGCTCTCCAGCACTGATATCAAGCTGCAACTTCTCATGCGTCCCATTGATGGCAATGGACTTGATTCTCTCCTTCTCTTAAGTCTGTAAATTCTCAATAGTATGTTCGCTTAATCTTTGCCTCTGCAATATAATAGGGAAATCAAGAATGGCGGTGGTATTGCAAAACACTATAGTAATAGCAGGAAGGAAGGAAGTTGGGTCCTGTGATGAAGATCGGTTATTTCACCAGTTTTGTTCGTCCATTCCTTCATCAGATCAGACCTCAAGGATCAGGCTATCGTAGCATAGCCCTGCTCTGCTTTGCAAGAAAATAAAATTAATCTCTGTGAAAGGATCTCAACTACAAGGACTAGAGCAGACATCTTTCCAAAGACATTAGAGAGCAGCTACCACTCTACGTAGTCAATGCTGGGTTAAACAGATCATTTTTCTGTCTCCATATAAGGGAGCTCCTTGTGTTCTTTCCACCTACACAAAGCTATGCTGCCTGACAAGTCATTTCTAGGTCAAGGCTTGCTGAAGGCTTAGTTAGGGCTTCCACTGTAACGCTGGCTAGTTAAGCAAATAACAGGAGAATTGTGTCTGAGTACTCGGGAACACCTAACACTAGCATTAAAGCCTTTTATTTTTCCATTGCTTTCAACTGTGACTCGTCATAAGATTTAAGTCAGTCTATGGGTAGCCCCGGACACGGGTGGCGCTGTGGGTTAAACCACAGAGCCTAGGGCTTGCCGGTCAGAAGGTCAGAAGGTCGGCGGTTCAAAGCCCCGCAACAGGGTGAGCTCCCGTTGCTCGGTCCCTGCTCCTGCCCACCTAGCAGTTCGAAAACACGCCAAAGTGCAAATAGATAAATAGGTGTTTCCGTGCGCTGCTCTGGTTCACCAAAAGCGGCTTAGTCATGCTGCCCACATGACCTGGAAGCTGTCTGCGGACAAATGCAGGCTCCCTTGGCCTATAGAGTGAGATGAGTGCGCAACCCCAGAGTCGTCCACGAATTCAGGAATAGACAAGCTTCCCCAGCTGTATGAATAGGTCTGTGTCATGCAGGTCTACTCGGTATCATTTTTAAATTTATCTGTGGCTATTTTCTGTGTTGCTTTTATTACATTTTGTTTATCACCTTGAGACGTGTGGGTAAAGTGATTAATATAGAAAGAAATAACAACAAGAAGAACATACATACATACATACATACAGTCAGTTGGCCCTGTTAAGACATTTAATTCACAGGACTGCAGTCTTCAGTTGAGTGAATAAAGCCCTTGTGGCTCCTTAGCCCTGGCTTAATTGCTCAGCATCTGGAGGACTACAACTCCCATAATTCCTGGCCATTGGCTATGTTGGCTAGCGCTGATGGGAGCTGAAGTCCAACAACATCAGTTGGTCCACAGATTCTCCATCCCTACCCTAAACAGACTGAGGCTTGATCATGAAGCAGTACCAAGTAGTTTTTCTACTGCTATGCTCCTAGTAAATTAGAAAAGTATAAAGGAAACTTGTTATGTCAATCAAATTATCTTATATCTACTAGATTTTATTTTGGAAAAGACAGAAGAATTTGTTATCTCTGAAGGCATTTGTTCAGTTTTGAGATAGTGATACACTTTTTACAGAACAGTCCTATATCCGAATTCCACAAGCAAAGCAAATGCATATCTCATTTTCCTGCCCCCAGCATAATTAGAGTTTAGAATTGCTCTGCCTGACTATCTAAAAAAGATGTAAAGGCATTTGCTGAGGTGAGGACACCAGCATCAGATTCTCCAGCTAACAAGCAAGCTCTGCTGTAGTCCTGAATTTGATTTCTTTTGGCAGTCCAGACGCCAGACTCAGTACATGTCTTCCCTGCCCCCACCCCATCTGAAGCATAATATCCAAGGACCATCCACTTCCTCAAAGATTTGTGACTATTTTACCAGGAAAACAAAATCAATATGAAGGCAATAACATTGCTGTTATATAATCTCGGCAAGCCTGGCTGCTATTCAGACATCACTAAAAATAAAGTAGCAGCATCTGGAAAACTTGTTACTCTATGAATCAGTGGCCTTGACTAAATATATTAGTATTTGAATCAGGGAAAGAAAGGGACACTTTGCATCACATACCAAGCAGACAATTTTCAAATAAAGGAGTGTGGGAGGAGAGAAAAGCATCTCATTGTAAAAATAAATACTTCACAGCTTCAAGGTATAAGGAAGCCAATGGTAGCTATAGCAACATGGTCACTCCTGTAAGGCTAATGCAGATTACTTCCAGGGCAGTAGCCTTGATTATGCTCAAGAAGCAGAGGTAATGCTAGCTCCAAGTGAGTCCTAAATGAAGGAGAGTTCCTGAAGCTCTGGCTGGCAAGCATTGCATATCACTTCAGAAAGTAATTATTCATGATATGCAGAGCATGCACGCTTTAGAGAACGATGCAAACGTTACTGAGTTACTTGTGTGGATAACTACACATGACACTTTTGACACTAGGAAAGTATGCTAAGACTGAAGCACAAAGAGGAGAACCCCATCATAAAACAGACGACGAAGACACAGCTATCTTTGATCAACCCATTCAGGTTTTAATGCAAGTATTATCAACGGCGTTATTATTGCTCCCACTTGGCGGAAGACGATAAGCCCCCCTCCCCATGCAGTGGCTAGACTGCGCTGAAGGTGCACCACACAGTTGGATTTCAAGCGTCACTGGTGGACTAGAATGGAAACATCCGATCCACAGTCCACCAGTCTGCCCACTAGAGGGCCCCTGGTTGGCCAGTTAAAATTAATGCTTTGGGTGGGGAATTCTGTCCTGCAATGTGGTTGGTTGGATAGAGTCTCAACAGGCCATGCTCGTGCGTCCTGGCTGCCAGGGTTGACGGCTGTCCCACAAGGGGCCGCAACTGCCACCCACCCAGAATCAGTTAAGTGGCCAGTCTTTCACATGCATAGATATTCTGGCAGTGCACAAACCCCCAGTGTGACCATGTTTCACAGTGTCTTGCAATGGGTTAACTCTAAATTGTGATTTGCCACCATCATGGGCTGGTACAGTGGTACCTCGGGTTACATGCACTTCAGGTTATATACGCTTCAGGTTACATACTCCGCTAACCCAGAAATAACGCTTCAGGTTAAGAACTTTGCTTCAGGATAAGAACAGAAATCATGCTCTGGCGGCACAGCGGCAGCGGGAGGTCCCATTAGCTAAAGTGGTGCTTCAGGTTAAGAACAGTTTCAAGTTAAGAATGGATGTCCGGAACGAATTAAGTACGTAACCAGAGGTACCACTGTGTATATATATGTGTGTGTGTGCATGTATCTCAATTGATTGCCCTGGATGATAACTGCACACTTTTGGTCTGGCAACACCAAATGACTCAGTGGAAAAGCACACCATGTTTGAGGTGATATAACAGTTCCTGTTCATGGAATGTATAGCTGTGACTAGGGATAGGGGAAGAAATTCGCTACACATTTATTGTTGTTGTTGTTGTTAGAATTTATATACCACACTATAGGGACATGGGTGGCGCTGTGGTCTACACTACAGAGCCTAGGGCTTGCTTGCCGATCAGAAAGTCGGCGGTTCAAATCCCCACGATGGGGTGAGCTCCCGTTGCTCGGTCTCTGCTCCTGCCAGCCTAGCAGTTTGAAAGCACAAAGTACAAGTAGATAAATAAGTACTGCTCCAGTGGGAAGGTAAATGGTGTTTCCGTGAGCTGCTCTGGTTTGCCAGAAGCAGCTTTGTCATGCTGGCCACATGACCCGGAAGCTGTGCGCCGGCTCCCTCAGCCAGTAAAGCGAGATGAGCCCCGCAACACCAGAGTCGCCCGTGACTGGACCTAATGGTCAGGGGTCCCTTTACCTTTACCTTCTTACCCCCCTATACCCAGAGGTCTCAGTGTGGTTCACAGAACAAAATCAAAATACAAAACCACAAAATACATAATAAAAATAAAAATAACCCAACCCCCCAAAAAAACCCATACTTTACAACGGCATAGGATTTTAATGTGAACATACCTAATATGAACTTTTTGAATCAATATGCAAAGTGAATTTTTTGAAATATTAAAAATCACACTTTTCTGAATTTTGCAATGCAATGCCAATATAAGGGGCAGTATACTTAATAATGCATATATTTGTGAAAATAACATACATATATTGAGGGGAAATGATTGCAAAAATGTGTACATTAGTCAAAACTACAAATAAAATGTGCCTGTAAAGTGAAATGTGTATTGAAATTATGCTGAACTTTTCTGAGGACCTTTTTTTAAAATAAAAAAAAAACTGATGCAGAAATGTGATGAAGCAAACAAGAAAGACTAGAAAAATAAGGAACCAAGAAAAATGGAAAACAGGTTTGACCATCCCTACCTGAGACAACTCACTGCTGCACACAAGTCATCACTTAGCAGTCAATCCACCTTATAATGAATAAGCATGTGTGAATCCACTGTGTTCTACAGCACAGTCATTACAATCAATATTCATGGAGGGCTGGTTTGCTATTTCTCCACTTTCAATCATCTTGGAGAAAAGAGGAACAAGTCCAGTGCTCCTCCCTCCCCCTTGTTCACTTCGAGTTATTCAAGCATCTAACCGCAGGCCCTGCAATCACTGCACAGCAATCTCCAAATAAGAAGGCATTTAATGAAATAATACTCTGTTTTGTAGCACACTTCTGTGATTAAAAACCTTTCCTGCTGAAGTGCATCTGCTTAACATGCTACCCCCTTTGGAGAAGAGACCACTATTTTGACTGTTCTCCCATCATGTTTGCAGTCTGTTCTATACTCTGTGTCTTCTCAGTCGCTCAATTTTTTAATTCCTCCCCACACTCTGCAGTCGTCCCATCCTGCTAATATTCAGAAGTCAGAGCTTACTTATTTGTGTCTGACAACTGGCTGGAGGACACAGCGTTGCAAAACAGGGAACTTTCCAAAACTCTTGAGGTCACAGGTATACAATTTTAGGAAAATGGGACGCTCCTCGAAAACAAAATATCTGCAATGGTTTGCAGGGCTATGATGTTATGGAATAAGGGATGATGTCTTCAGATCATGAAGGGAGAACTGGCATCATTTGTGAGGTACTCCACCGCTTACCTTCTAAAATGATAAGATGCTGGGGTTCTAAAACCTCTGCAAGGCACACCCTCTGCTTTGGAAGCCCCCAGTTCTCTAAAGTTGTCTTGCTGATTACAGTTGCTCAAAGCCAAAGTGGATAAAACATTAGAAGATCTCTGATATTGCTTTTAAAAAGCAATAGAAGTCATAAGGAATCATGCAGAGCAAGGGTGAAATTTGATTGGCACTGTGACACTGAAAAGGAGCAGATCATTTTCCCCATACTGTTTTTCTGATTAAAACAATACCACCAGCCAATGCGCTATTTGTTCTATGGGGCAAAGTATACAGGTACCACATTAGTTAGGCTGAAGTATCCTAAACATATTTAAAATCACTCCCTTATTTATTGCTTCTAAATATGGTGGCTAAGGCTTGACACTGGAAGAGGTTCCAGCTAAACTTCAGTGAGTCCTGGCACAAACTTTTGAGTTTGTCAGATTTTGCAAAATGTTCTGTGATTGCTTAATTGTATTTTTTTTTCTTTTGAAAAGTGCTATAGAAATGAATTAATCGAATGGACAAAAATCCATAAGGAATTTGCACAGGCAGGATTGCAGAAGACTAATCACCATGGTTATGTGAAAACTAATCCAGAACTGAGAGATGGAGGTGCCATTAATATTAGCAAAGATAATTACTGCGAGTCAGTATCAAAATCTTTCTCACTGTTGAGTCTGTGTTTGGAAGGCTTCCACCTTATTCCTCAGAGAGATATGCTGAGCTCCACATGCCAGTTGAAAAACTGTTTATTAGACTGCAGGCATGTCATGTCTGTTCATTTCATTGCTATCGGATCTCAGGAACAACAGAAGCTGTCGGCAGCTAAGGTCAACCTTCAGTATTTTTCCCAGTTTTGTGGCAGGGAGATTTTCAGCTGCCTTTAACTCTGCTTCCATTGAGAGAAAAGCACTGTACTGCTTGCAAGCTGCATATGATGTCTCACTAGACCAATTATGTCGCTACAGGAAAAGTATATTTCTTTGTAGATCCTGAAATATTAAATTTTGTCATAATCACAATCTCACTATAAGGCTGGGAATAGCTTTTAATCTCCAAGAAGCAATATTCAAAATTAGTTTCTAATCACACAACTTTAGTGTCTCTTGCCTTAATCTGAGCAATCTACCAGTGTGGTGTTTTAAATTAAATTCAGGTATTTAAAATTAGCAAGCAAACCATAGACACGTGTACCGGAACTATTATTTTAGACAGAACCATAGCTGTCAACTTTTTCCTTTTTTTGCGGGAAATTCCCTTATTCCAGTGCCGTTTCCCATTGCAAAAAAAAGGGAAAGTTGACAGCTATGGACAGAACACCTATCTGATATTCCCAAGTCCTCATCATTTTGTTCCTCTAATGCAGGGATGGGGAACCGCTGGAAGTTGGACTACACATCCCATCATCCCTGGCCACTGGCCATCTGGAAGGCCCAAAAAATCCCATACCTGCTCTAAGGCCAATGTTCTGCCAGGATAGGTCTGAAAGCTAATCAATCTCATGTGTTTTATTGTGCAGTAGAACTGTAAGAAGAACCCTCTGTATAGGATTCAGAGTCAATCTAGTTCAGAACTCTATTTTTGTAGTATTTATGTAACCCACTGAGGTATTTTTTTAATGTGGGGTTGTTTATAAATTCTTAAACAAAATAAAAATAACCTCTGTCTTCCACATTGTCCAGCCAAGTTAATTCCAGAAAACAAAGGCCAGGGCATGTAGAGTACAGCCTACACCTACTGTCTGCATTCATTTCCCTGTGAAATCACAGTAGACTGAATTGGGCACTTCAAATAACAGAACTATTGCTGCCCCGTAATATCATGCTGCCTATTTTCTCAGGTCTTTCTTCCCACTTCAGAATAAGACAACAGCCTATTATCTGATGCACTAGTGAGGAAATGCCATAGGTTGTATCCAATGTTCCACAAAGAGATTTCTACTCTCTTTCCAATTCCCCAATATCTGCTCCAGAGAGTCCTTCAACCCTTCTGAGCCAATTTTGAGAGCATGGGGGGGGGGGCTGCAGGGGAGAGGAAGGGGAAGTTCTGTTGCACAGGTGAAAGACACTTGCACTAGTGGAACAGAAACGCTGAATACAGCCCCATGTGCCGAATTACACCACACATCACCAGGAAGATGTGACAAGTGTCTGCTCTATATGCCATGTAACATGTCATCCCACCTTAAGTGATCGGATATTCTAGGTACAACCCAGCAAACCTTTGCCCAAAATACTAGTTTCATGGGGCTCTATATAGGTTTCTTTTAACATTTTCTGGTTTTAACCATAGCGGCCTTCAATACTTTAGCAGTAGAGGAGGGAGGGTTGCTTAAGTCCTTCCCTTCTGATTTTCCAATCAAAATCACATACACATTCCCAAATTGCTTTTCGCTCCACGTAGGAAGGGATACAAGCCCCTGGATCTTTTTCCCAGCCGTGAAAAACAGCTAGAGATGAGAGATGGGACTTTGAACAGAAAAAAAAACCTAGAAGCAAAAGCCTTAAGTAGCCTCTCTCCAGTCCATTTGTTTACTGAAACTCAGCTTTAGAGAGGGATTTCGGTTTAAAATTACTGCTTGTAATGTGTAGTACTAGTGCTGCAATCCTATACACACTTATTAAGGATGCAATACTAATTTTACTTAGAAGGGATAAGCCCATTGAACTTCCTTCTGAGTAAACACACTTAGGACTGAACAGTACGGTACATGGAACCCAGTGGGACTTTTTTGAGGGGAAAACTAGATGCAGGCTTAACACATAGCAGGAAGCTACATGTTTTGTGGGACATGTCTATGTGGGACAAGAAGCTACAGTTAGAACTGGATATGGAACAACTGATTGGTTCAAAATTGGGAAAGGAGTACGACAAGGCGGTATATTGTCTCCCTGCTTATTTAACTTATATGCAGAATTCATCATGCGAAAGGCTGGACTGGATGAATCCCAAGCCGGAATTAAGATTGCCGGAAGAAATATCAACAACCTCAGATATGCTGATGACACAACCTTGATGGCAGAAAGTGAAGAGGAATTAAAGAACCTTTTAATGAGGGTGAAAGAGGAGAGCGCAAAATATGGTCTGAAGCTCAACATCAAAAAAACTAAGATCATGGCCACTGGTCCCATCAACTCATGGCAAATAGAAGGGGAAGAAATGGAGGCAGTGAGAGAGTTTACTTTCTTGGGCTCCATGATCACTGCAGATGGTGACAGCAGTCACAAAATTGAAAGACGCCTGCTTCTTGGGAGGAAAGCAATGACAAACCTAGACAGCATCTTAAAAAGCAGAGACATCACCTTGCCAACAAAGGTCCGTATAGTTAAAGCTATGGTTTTCCCAGTAGTAATGTATGGAAGTGAGAGCTGGACCATAAAGAAGGCTGATCGCCGAAGAATTGATGCTTTTGAATTATGGTGCTGGAGGAGACTCTTGAGAGTCCCATGGACTGCAAAAAGATCAGACTTATCCATCCTTAAAGAAATCAGCCCTGAGTGCTCACTGGAAGTTGAGACTCCAGTACTTTGGCCACCTCATGAGAAGAGAAGACTCCCTGGAAAAGACCCTGATGTTGGGAAAGATGGAGGGCACAAGGAGAAGGGGACGACAGAGGATGAGACGGTTGGACAGTGTTCTCGAAGCGACTGGCATGAGTTTGGCCAAACTGCGAGAGGCAGTGAAGGATAGGTGTGCCTGGCGTGCTCTGGTCCATGGGGTCACGAAGAGTCGGACACGACTGAACGACGGAACAACAACAACAACAACAACAACAACAACAACAACAACAACAACAACATGTTTTGTTTCACCTTAACTAATAGGAAATCTGATTTTCACTGTGATGGCAGCAAATGAGGAGGGGAGGCTTATTCACCCTTCCAGTGGGATCACAACAGAGACCCCCACAGGCAACAGTACTTTCACAGCGAGAGACAAAACCATCTATCTCTTTTGAGGATATGCTTGGTTGAGAGCAGCACCCCTCTTAACATCTGCAGGCAGTGATCATCCTGCAGGTGATCAATTGCCTATAAAGAGTCGTTCAGAAATGATTAAAATAGCATGGTGTGTGAGGTACAAGAGCTCTTCTTCTCCTGCCCCAGTGCTAGTTCCTTTTTTGGGGTATGTTGTTGCTACAGCAACTATGCACCAAGAAAAAAAGATGACAGAAAGTTATTAAATTTTGTAGCAATTTAATTTTCTCTGGAGGGTTTTCTTTTTCCTTCCTAGGAGAGAATCCTACTCAACTAATCATGTTACAGATTGCAAATGGAAAATATGAGGCACAAATTCCCTGCACTGCTTTCCCCTCCTTCCATTTAGAATCCAGTTAGACCAAATGAGTCATGTTCAGAATCCTCCACCGGTTTCAAATATCTTGGGGGTTCTGTGTGTGTATGTGTGTGTGTGTGTATCCAACCAGTGTTGATACCTAGTACTAGAAACAAATCATGTTTTCATGCACTTTAGTCTGTGTTAATGAAACTGTTAAAAGTGCAGAATAATGAAACTAGATATTATCGGGTTTGTATAGGGGACGCAGGTGGCGCTGTGGTCTAAACCACAGAGCCTAGGGCTTGCCAATCGGAAGGTTGGTGGTTTGAATCCCCGTGGCGGGTTGAGCTCCCGTTGCTCGGTCCCAGTTCCTGCCAACCTAGCAGTTTGAAAGCACATCAAAGTGCAAGCAGATAAATAGGTACCGCTCCAGCGGGAAGGTAAATGGCATTTCTGTGTGTTGCTCTGGTTTCGACAGAAGTGGCTTAAGTCATGCTAGCTACATGACCCGGAAAAACTGTCTGCAGACAAACGTTGGCTCCCTCAGCCAGTAAAGCGAGATGAGCGCCACAACCCCAGAGTCGTTCGCGACTGGACTTAACTGTCAGGGGTCCTTTACCTTTACCTTTATCCAATGCTAGTCCTACTTAGAGAGGACCCATTTAAGTGAGTGGACCAGATGAACCTAGGTTCCTCTGAGAATAACTTAGTTGAATACAACCCATAGACCAGGGGTCCCCAAACTAAGGTCCGTGGGCCAGATAAGGCCCGGGGGACTTGTTTATCTGGCCCACTGCACCCCCCGCAACCTGCTGCTGCCACCCACTCTTACCGGTACTGCGCTGTGTGGCTGCCCACTTCCAGGTCTGAAGAGCACCAGAAATAGCTTATGCACATGCATTATTTTCGGTGCACATCCGAGTCAGAGGAGGCCTGTGCACATGCGCACAAGCTTTTATTTGGCCTTCTAAGTTTTGGCCGCTACCTAGCTTAGCCTATCTTTCTATCCGGAGACCTCCGGAATCTCCAGAACCTTCAGATACCTGCAGAAAACCTTTGGAAACCTTCAGTAACCTTCAGAACACACGACAACTACCTTCAGATCATAGCTAGCGGACCCTTTCACGAGGCAGTGGGAGCAGGAACTCCGGGATTACTGGTCGTCCCATCTGCTGGCTATCCCCACAGATACAGCATTGCCCATAAAACTGGAAGTCTTCAGCTTCAAGTCCCTGAATTTCTATGGCCTTTCTTGCTTTGATAAAAACAAAATTTCTCAGTCTTTCTTCAACATCTGCAAAATGGGACTATTGCATTACATACATTATAGGGTTGTTCTGGGGTAAATTACAATGTGTGCTGAAAAGTGCTATATCATTACCAGCACTGCGAAAGAAAATATTCCTTTGTAGGAGGAAATTTTAAACTACTAGTTAGAAAGAGAACGGCAAAGTGCTGAAGTTTTCAGTGATAAAGCTCTTGATAAAATGTCACAGAAACTTTAAAAAGAAAGGCATAAATGTGAGGAAAAGAAAACCGGATTAAATAACTAAATACTGAACCTTTCAGCCTTCATGAGAGTCAGAAAAAATGGAAGTATATAACAATAACAGAATTACTGTTTTGTTCTTTCATATCCTTGAAAATATTGGCAGAGGAAAAGCTCACCTACGCAAAATGTAGGATAACAGAAAAAAATCTGTGGAGTCACGATTGCCTCTAGGGTTGCTCTTTGTGATATTAACAACCCTTTCTTGAAACTACAGAGAGCTTTGTTGCAACATAACAAATGTATGGTTGCATAAGTTTTCATGAGCTACAGCCCACCCATTTATTAGACACAATTTATTAGACATTAAGATCCTACAAGACATTTTTGCCATTTTTGCTACAACAGACTAACACAGCCACCACATCCTTGTCCCGGAAGCCAGTTATGGTTTACCAGTTTATGTACACAATGTGAAACATAAATGCACACTTAATAGTTGTGTGTGTGTGTGTGATCATCTGCAAATGGTTTGCATACATTTTCCTATACCGTTTGCTACATAATCAATCAGAGTTCAATGTAGCGGGCTTTTCAAACATTCTGCCCTTAAAACAACTTTATGTAACATTTCTAAATTCAAACCTTGACATTGTCACTGATATTTACTGCAGAAATTTCTGAAATACAAGTCACTCAAGTCAAAACACCCAACATCTGTAGAGTCTTAATTTTTAGGCTGCAGTCCTATGCCCCATTACCAGGGAGCAAACCCTACTTAACTTCTGAACAGATATACTAATCTTTTTCAAAACCCAGCTATTTGCAATTGTGCAGATTAATTTCTACAGTGCTCTAGTCACCGTCTCCAGGTTAACAATAGCCACGTGCGAATGTAAAACCTTCTAACTTGTTGTAGGAAACCTGGTTTTGTTTTGATGGTAAAATAAACCTTTGGTGGATTCTGAACTGCTGCCTCTAAGAACCTGCAACAAAAGCCAGCAGCTGTGGGAGGGTGAGCATTCTACAATCTGGCTGTAGACCTCAGGATGCCCTCTCAAACTCTTGGAAGGCCTCTCTCTTTTGTCTAGCAGTAAATCACTGCAATACACTCCCTCGGTTCCCCTCATTACTAGGCATCTCGGGGCGAAAGAGAGAGAGAGAGAGTGGGACGAAGGGAGCCTGGGAAACTGTGACTTCACTGTTTTTATCCTACAAAGCTCTATTGTTCAGGGGCTTCAGCAATTCATTTTAGTAGGCCACAGTGTACCCTTTGCTCACTCCAGCCAATGGGGTGCACACAAAACGAAAGGAAGCTACATGCAGGGGTCTTCTGTTAAAGTGACAGCAATTGAAAAATGAAAAGGGGGCTGAATGGGAGACGTGCTATTGAGTAAGAATTTTGCACTCTCATTAGACCTGAATTAAACTGGTGAAAGGGGCCTTCCCATGGCAAAACCCAGAAGCTTCAGTCACTCTATTCACAACTTCATTGTGAATTCAAGCACGGTAATGTCATTTCCTGAAACACAGAAATGCAAAGTCCCCCCACCCGCCCAGTAAAACATGCTTGTTTTATTAAGAAGACATTCGCTTTAACACCCTCCACACAGAGTTCATAGAGAATCAAAATGGGTAAAGTTTTGCCACTTTCTTTTTCCAGTATTGATAGTGCATCTCTGCTGCATTTGGCATCAGTTGAAACAGGGATGCTGCGAGACACCTGCTGCTATGGCTAACTCCAGCTGGTTTTGTTCCATCTCTCTTTCTAGCAGCCTACAAATTACGAAGCCAAACGGGGGCTCTTTCTTGCAAGCTCCACTCAGTTCCCTGTCAGACTCCAGTGCCCCCAAACCATAGACATACCTGAGCCTTTTCTCTCCTCAAAAGTCCTTGCAAGGGGGACAGGTTTGGGCGTCTCCTAAATATCTCCCTGCTTTGAAGTGGATTGTCACAAGTGACAAAGTTTCTAGCTGTTGTATCACACAGGTGAGTGGGAGATGGGCAAAAGCAGGAGCAAGTGCCAAGGCAGATGACCAACTCACTAAGTCATTTATGTTATGTATTGAAGTTCTCGCCCTAGACCACTAGGGGTGTTCGGTATATAGTTTCACTCTGCCCACCGTGACTGCAGTTCTCACTCAGGTCCACATGCAAATGAAGGATTGAGAGTGACGTTCACGGATTGGGTAGCTAGAGAGAGTTGTTACTGTTGCATGTTGCTGAGTACTATATAAGCAGGTTGGCTCAGCCCTTCAGTTCAGTTCTGTTCCAGCCTGAGAATAAAGAGAGCTGCTTGGAGAATCACTGTGTCGTCTGCTATGTCCACCCACTACTTAATAATTTACCTGTGTATTACAGACAGCTGTTTATGCACTTGGGCAAATGCACACAATTTGGGTGTTTCTACGCACCCATAGGCATCTCTCCGTCTAGGCAAGCAAGAGGCATTATCACAGTTCAAAGACACATTGCAGCCAGGCCAAAGCAATTGAGGAGGCCATAGAATAGGGCCAGTGAAGCAGGGTGGCCTCAGAGAGTCCTGGGAGTCAGACAGAGAGGCTTTGAAAGCTGCCTTCTGCCTCCAGGCCTGAGATTCCCCATCCCTACTGAAATTCTAAATTAGGGTTACCATATTTCAAAAAGTGAAAATCTGGACAAACTCACAAACACAAAAATGCTGTTTTTCAGGAAAATTGGCAAAAACAACACTGCTGACATGGGTTGCCATGCATCCAGATTTCCCCTGATATTTTGCCGATTTCCTCCCAGAAACTGCTTCCAACTGCAGTATTCCAGGTATGTCCGAGAAATTCCAAATGTATGGCAACCCTATCTAAATTAACTCACACCCCATCTCCACTATACATTTAAAGTACTATTATACCACTTTAAACAGTCATGGCTTCCTCCAAAGAATTTTGGGAACTATAGTATGTTAAGGGTGCTGAGAGTGTGTTCTCAGCACCCTTGACATACTATAGTTCCCAAAATTCCTATTCCCCCTCAGACAGTTACAATTCTCAGTTCCCTAGGAAGATGAATTGTTAAACCACTCTGAAAATTGTACCTCTGTGGCATGAGAGGCCTTCTTGCATCCCTAATTTACAGCAAGGTTAAAATTACTTTCTTAGACTATGCACAATGTTTGAGCTGCAGTATTGAGAGACAGTTTCAGAATTTATTAAAGAAGTATTAGGAGATGAATTAACGAGGCAGCCAATTGTGTCATCATTAAATTATTTAAAGTATAGGATTGAACAGTGTGATCTGAAATTTGTCACATTTTTTTAATGAGCTACAAGCAGCCAATTGGAAATACAATGTAGTAGCCAGAATTGATGACTGTTTGAAAAAGGTTTGGCCTGGCAGATCACAGAAATGTTAAGCTAACTAATTTTGTTAGAGTCTGAACAGCATAAAGATTAATATCTTGAAAATTTGATAGCGTGTTCTCCATACTGTACAGTCGTACCTTGGATCCTGAACGCCTTGGTACTTGGACGTTTTGGCTCCCGAATGCCACAAACCTGGAAGTGAGTGTTTTGGCAAACATTCTTTGGAACCTGAACAACCGATGGAGCTTCCTGCAGCCAATCAGAAGCTGCGCTTTGGTTTCTGAACGCTTTGGAAGTCAAATGGACTTCCAGAACGGATTCAGTTAGACTTCCAAGGTAGGACTGTACTAGTATAATGAATCTGTGTATCCTTTTACTTATATTACTATATTGTATGATGTCTGACATTAATGCTTCCAGACCTCAGTAACTTCAAATTTCTGATGTTGTGGTTTTGGAATGGTTAAACAGGCTTCAGATAAAAGATCTTTCCCAGTCCTACATGGACCTTCTAGATGGAAGTACTTGCTCCACCACTGAGCTATGGAGAGTAATAATAATATACAGCCAAAATAGTTACTCCCAAACAATGGTAGGCCTACATTTTGGGGGCCTTGGAGTTTGAACTGTTATGGGGCCCCCTTCACAATCAGCAATAAGTTCTGTTCTCTTCTTCAATGGGGTTGTTCCATGACAGATCACCACAATTTTTTGGGGTGGGTTTCTGATATTTGCCATGGAGCAACTCCATTGAATAAGCTAACAGTGGTTACCCAGACTTCATTGCTAGTTGTGAAGAGTTCTCCCTAACAGTTCAAGCTTCAGGGCCCCCAAAATGTATGTCCACCACTGTATGTGCTTGAGGGTAGAGTTGCAGAGAGTGTGAGGTGGGTCAGTTGCTGAGATGCAAGGCAGTTCCTAGATACTTAAAAGAGAATGGACACAAGCCCATTTCGTCTCACAACACATGGCAGCTCCCGAATGCACATTCCACTGGTTTCCACCCACCAACATCCATCAGCTTCCACCAGATCCATTGTCCATCAGCCAGATTCCAGTCATGGATATCTGCTGCCTTCAGTCTGCAAACTGGCTGACCACCATCCTATGCACATTCCAGCAGCTTTCATTACCAAACTTGCCTGTTCACCCCCTCCAGTGCATGAGACACATCACCCTGTTGAATGATCACCTGCTTACATGCGCCAGATCGTCTTCTCCACATTACAGCATCCCTGTAGTCTGCCTGAGAGAGATAGGCAGAATGGGTATTTCAATGTGGCTCATAATAGGCTTATCAAGGAAGGCAGGGGGTAGCTCTATCTTTGCCATCTGGATAACAGACAGCACACCTACGGAGAAGAGGTTACTATGGTTTAAGCGTTCTTGGAAATCCTTGACTAGGAAGAAGACCAAGTGATGCTGATCAGCACATCCATTGCCCATGGTGTTCTTTTAGGGAAGAGCAAAAGTGGAATAGAAAGAAGACCTAGCAACCTCAAGGAGAAAGGGAACTGTCCTCGCATTGCCTAAAAAGCCTTGTTGTGGTTCTTTTCATTGCTGGCTTCAGATAACTCTGGAAGGCACACACAAACACACATGGTGACTGGGACAGCTCATCCGCTGCCACCCTCCAGCATTACCCACTGGCTTCCGTCTGGCAATATCATCCTCTAGCTTCTGCCTGCCAACTTCCACTGGCTTCTGCTCACTAATATCCACTGGTTTCCTTCCATCTACCACATTCCCTCAGCATCTGGAGGCTCACCTCTGCCAGTCTCTGAAAGCACACATACACCAACATTCACCTTGACTACTTCTGTTGCCTCCCATATATTAACACAAACACACCTCAGAACATTCAGCAGCAACCAACCACTCCATCAGCCACTCTCCTATCCGTTCACATATGTGTTCCAACTGCAATCCATGGAATAGCTTCCATCAGCTCAGTTCCAAAGGCAAACTTCCGCTAGCTTAAATCCACAAATATCAGCCAATTTCAACCTTGTGACATCTTTCAACTTCCAAATGCACACTCCGTCAGCTTCTGTCCACTAACACCCACCAGCTTCTCCCCAATCCATCACCCAATATCAGTCAGATTCCAGCTGTGCATTTCCGCTAGCTTCAGGCTCAAACTCACCACTCCTATATGCAATTCCACTGGCTTTCGCTAGTGAACTTGCACTTTCACCTCCCCTGCCATGAGCCACATGCCACTTCCACATGATTGCCTGCTACAATCTGACAATTTGTCTCTTCCAAGCGGTGCCACCCCTGCAATCTGCCTGCAAAGAAAGTTGGAACAGGCACATTAAAAAATAATGCAGGGGCAGCTCTGCTTCTACCTGCCAGATAACTTATAGCACACCCAAAAAGAGGTTCTTGTGACTTACATGTTCTTAGGAATTCCCACTTTGCCCAACAATGGAAGAAGCTGTTGCTGTCAGAACTCTTCCTCCTTTGTATTCCAAAATGGTACTAGACTATTTTCTACGCTGGGTATCCTAAACACTGCCCCATTGCCTCAAACATTTACTTGACTGCTGGTTTCTGCTGATGAGATCCTGGCTCAACTGCACTGGTGACCGTTTCTGGGCCCAATTCAAAGTGCTGGTGCTAACCTATAAAGCCACACACAGCTCAGGGCCTCAATACCTTAAGGACTGCCTCTCCCCATACGAACCAACCTGGACTGTGCACTTGTCATCCGAAGGCCTTCTCTGTGGCCCTGCTCCTCGAGAGGTTTGGAGAGTGACAACAAGAGAATTGGCCTTTTCTGTGGTTGCTCCCCATTTGTGGAATGCTCTCCCCAGAGAGGCTCATCTGGTGTCATCATTATATGACTTTAGATGCCAGGTGAAAATACTCCTCTTTAACCAGGCCTTTGGTCATTAAACAATCAACAGCCTTTTAAAAGTGGGCGGACTGTTACTGTAATTTTTTTCTGTGGTCTTTTTTATTGTTATTTATTTTCATGCTATTTAAATTATATTTTTATACACCACCTTGGGAACTTCAGAAAAAGGGCGCTATATAAATTGAATGAATGAATGAATGAATAACGATGCAAGAAAGCCTGTAATTTGATTTCATGTGCTTATTTTCCCCAGTCCCTATCTCTCCTTGGCCCTTTCTTTTGTAATAGATTTCCTATCAGATTCCTCTGATCATGACTTTCATTGTGGACTGCCCTAAAACCTGGCTGAGATCTCATCCATGGCAAAACTATGTTGATAACCCACAATATCCAGGTTGCCTGTCTCCACAGGAAATCATCCTTTATTAAAATGTTCCACTGGAAACTAATATAAACTTCTACCGAACTGTTCTTACATTAAATCCATAGTAGATGATTTAATACTAGCTGGTGCCACTGAGCTGTGGAGTCTCTTGCTTCCCCGTACCACTTCAGTTCCTTATTCCATACATAAAATGTATTATGTATAACTTGGTTTGCCATTAAATTATTGTATTTTGTATATTAAAAATATAATTTAGTCAGTCAATAATTACAAAAAGAATTATTCTTTTTTGTTAGCAATGGAGCTACAAGCTGAAATCTAAGGAAACCTAGCAGCTCTTTCATTTTGCCAGTTTATGAGGAGCAGGCAAAAATCAATAAAAACAGGAGAGACCATAAACATGATAGAAAAAGAAGTATTCTGAAAATTATAATGGGTTGTATTTAATCAGGTCCTACTCAAAGCAGAACCACTGAAATTAATGGACCTAAGTCTCTCATGTCTATTCACTTCTGTGGGTCAAGCCACTGCTTGTGCTCTGTTGGTCTGGATCACGCACCAATCCAGCTTTAAGCTTTAAAGAGCGGGTTTTCACAGGGAAAGCTCCAGAACAAAAAAGGGTGCTTGGGTGCTTGGACACAGACCTTTAAATCACAAACCATGCCTGAAAGGTGCAGAGGAAATGTAAGTGTGGACAGTGCCGGATTTATGTACAGTGGTACCTCTGGTTACGAACGGGATCCATTCCAGAGCCCCATTCATAACCTGAAAGGTCTGCAACTTGAAGTGCCGTGTCTGCGCATGTGTGCGATGCAATTTGGTGCTTCTGCGCATGTGCGTGACATCATTTTGCACGTCTGTGCATGCGTGAGCCGCCGAACCCAGAAGTAACCCGTTCTGGTACTTCCGGATTTGGCACGTTTGTAACCCGTGACGAACGCAACACGCAACATTCGTAACATGAGGTATGACTGCATAAGCTAAACAAGCTGTAGCTTAGGAGCCCCCTCTCTTGGGGGCCCCCCAAAAAATGTAAAGAAAAAAACTGGATGTATATTTCCAAAATAAAAGATAAAAAACAAATAAAATAAAACCTACATACAGCAACAGTGTTTTGTGTTGTGTAGGCTCCTGTGATGTAAGTAATGGCCTGCTAGCCTGCTCCCTAAAACATCACTGGTTTGCTCATTTCTATATATAGGGTGCCTACATTCTGTATGGACTGGTTGCATGGCAACATGTGCAAATGGCTTTAGATACCTATTAGGTCCATAAATTACCATATAGCATTATGGGAGTTGTGGTCCAACACTATCTGGAGGGCACCTGGTTGACTATCCTAGTCTAGGTGATTGACATAAAATATACATCATTAGAGAGTCAGGCCGACACATCTCTGACGTTTGAAATTAAAGCATTACCCTCAGTAATAATAGAAAGCCTTAATTATTGTAAATTAGTTGTGGCTGTACTACTGTTGTCTGCCTAGAGCTTCGTAGTTGGGGGTAAGCTAGAAGAACTGAAATGGCCGAATTATTCATTAATGTTTCATGCTGTGGATTAGAATGTGATTAGATTTCTCTCCAAAGTAGAGACACTGCCAGTATTGAGTTGCACCCAGGGGTTCTTGGCTTCAGCATTTAATTTGCCAGGCATCGCTCTGTTGAATCCCCCCCCCAATTCAGTCAGATGTGAAATAGTATGCCATAATCACAATTCCATCTTGAGCCATAGACAGTCTTTTGCAAATGAAGAATGCAAGACTGGGTATAGATTATTCACTACACTGCCAAACTGAAGCAAGTCTTGCTTTGAGAGCAAACTTGCTTGCATTCCCCTAAACACCTTAGTTGCTTTCTAAAGCTTAAGTGTCTACCCATTCTTTTATTTTTTGGAATGAAGCAGGGGTCTGCAAAATAAATGTTTTCATTTTGTAATGCATTTAATTTTGCTTCTTAAAGACTTCATTCATTTTGTAATTAATTCATATTACATTAGTTTTCATTCATATTTTTATTTGCTTGGGTTTTTTGGCTGCCCCTGGTAACAGTGACATCAGAGGTGATTTTAAGAGGCAACAGTTTATTTTCCCATCATGACCAGGATATTGCATCATTCTGGGACATTCTACCAAAAAAAAAAATATGGTGGTCCTTACTTGTGCCCATCATTATTTCCCCAGAATACCTCAGAACTATGTCCCATCTGGGCAAGAAGCAAAGTTACAGGGAACCAGGCAGAGGGCCGTCTCAGTAGTGGCACCCATCCTGTGGAACGCCCTCCCATCAGTTGTCAAGGAAATAAACAACTGACGTTTAGAAGACATCTGAAGGCAGCCCTGCTTAGGGAAGTTTTTAATGACTGATGTTTCAATCTATTTTTAATCTCCTGTTGGAATCCACCCAGAGTGGCTGGGGAAACCCAGCCAGATGGGTGGGGTATAATAAATTATTGTTATTATTCATGGAGGAGGGCTCTCTATTCCTGATGGCAAGTCCTGCCTGCTCCATACACCTCAGGTTTGGACTTCAGCATGTGCATTTATTTCCATGCAAAAGGTCCAGCCAGTGTGATGTAGTGGTTAAGAGCGGTGGACTAGTAATCTGGTGAACCGGGTTCGCTTCCCCGCTCCTCCACATGCAGCTGCTGGGTGAGCTTGGGCTAGTTACACTTCTTTGAAGTCTCTCAGCCTCACTCACCTCACAGAGTGTTTGTTGTGGGGCAGGAAGGGAAAGGAGAATGTTAGCCGCTTTGAGGCTCCTTCGGGGAGTGATAAAGCGGGATATCAAACCCAAACTCTTCTTCTTCAGCCCCCTAGTTTCTCCAGGTAGGGCTGGGAAAGATTCCTGTATGAAACCTTTGAGTGCTGTCACCTGGCAGTGTACATAATAGTGAACAGGGTGGACTAATGTGTTGGAGTAACCTGCTCCAACAATTCATGAAGGTTGTGAGGATTTGGAGAGATGATAGGAGGTTCAGGGCTGAAGAAGTGAAAGGCAGTTAAAGCAGCAAAGGCGGCCGAAGCAGCAGAAGGTGGCCGAAAATAAAGAGGACTGCAGTCAAAGCTTGTAGTGCACTCGATGGTAGCGAGTGAGCTCTCCCGCCCTCTCACGGGGGCAGGGGCTATTTATTAACAATTTGTACAATGACGTCAGCATAATATTAACCAATGGCAACTGAGCATAGCCCTTCTGGGCAGGAAATAGTCTCAGGGACCGTTAATACTGGGGGTTTCCTGGCGCGCTTTTCTTGGAGCGGAGGGATCTTAACTTCAGCTCCGTGATCCTGGCCGGATCTTCTTTCTCTCCTCTTTCTCCTGCGCGCAGCAGCACGGAGGGATCGGCACGGCGGCTGCGCGTGCGGGAGGCGTCGGAACGTATTCCCACACTAATGGTCTGACTTGGTATAAGGCAACTTCCTATTATCATCTGATATCCATACATACAATGGAGCAGCGGCGGAGCAAGCCGCTTGGCAGCCCGGGGTGACAAATGCGGAGGCACGACCTGGGGGCAGGGCGTCGCTCCACACGTGCATGCGTCCTGACGTCACGACGCACGTCAGGACAGACTGCACATGCGCGGGAAAGCCTCATCTCCACAATTTCCCCCTGACCTTGTGCTACATTTCAGAGGTCAAGAAGCTGCCTCTTAGGGGAACGGGATTATAGGGGTAGGAGATAGATATTTTGTTGGCCAGAAAGACAGCTAGAAATGGTTGGCCTTTGGTGTAGTAGACCCATGAATGCATAGGCATGTGAGCTGCTCACTCACTGTGATCTGAAGCACTTAGGAACTTGCTGGTTAACCCTCAGACCATGTTGTCCCGATATTACTTGTGTACCTGACAAATCATTGATGCCTCTCTAGATTCTTTAGGCTCCCTTTGGCAGCTTCCTCTTGTCATTTATTTAAGCTGAGGGAAGTGAGCTGACACACGGCTTTGGCTTGGAAAGATTACATTATCCAAGTGTTGTCCTTGGCCGAGAGGCGCATTCACGATTTCCTGATAAAACAGTCAGCAATCACGATGCCAGGCCAGTGTTTTGGAATGCCTGGAGCCTAGATAAAAGACTAACAACTAAAACAGTGAAGTCAGAGCCCTTGAAAAGGAAGAGCAGATGGACTAGCTCCCCAGGGAATAAATCTCTAAGGATCCAGGGGCATCTGTGGAAACTGTTTCTTCTTGTGCTTACCCAACAGATCAATGGAGAAGAAAAGCGTGATATGCCTGATATATAATCATAAGGAAGGGACTTGGCTCTCCTAGAAGTGCCACACCCAGAAGTGCCCCATCTAAATCAATGGCCGACAGACACCTTCCTTCTTTGCAATAGCTGCTTGCCTTCTCCCCTTCCTCCTGTTTTAGTTTTGGACTAACATTGTTTTAATTCTGCTATCATCAGCTGCCTTGAGCTCTGTCAAGGAAAGGTGGTGTGCAAATTGCTTAAATAAATAAATAATGGCAAATCGGAGCCTGAAATGAACCAGCTGGTTTGCAAGGGGCTTGTGGGCGAAGATTTATGGCGTTGGGCCTTTTCAATCTCATCCAACTTGGTGTAGTCCTTTTAGTAGTTGTTGTCTCATTGCAGTGATGACACGAGCCAGTGTTGTGTCGTGGTCGGAGTGTTTAAATAGGACCTGAGAGCCCAGGGTTCAAATCCTCACTCACCCATTAAACTCACTGGGCCAGCCACTATCTCTTAGCCTGATCTACCTCACAAGAGAGAAGAGAAGAGTTTTGGATTTGATATCCCGCTTTTCACTACCCGAAGGTGTCTCAAAGCGGCTAACAATCTCCTTTCCCTTCCTCCCCCACAACAAACACTCTGTGAGGTAAGTGGGGCTGAGAGACTTCAGAGAAGTGTGACTAGCCCAAGGTCACCCAGCAGCTGCATGTGGAGGAGTGCAGACACGAACCCGGTTCCCCAGATTACGAGTCTGCCACTCCTAACCACTACACCAAACTGGCGAGGACAAAATGGAGAGTTGGAGATGCGTGTATGCTGTCTTGAGCTCCTTGGAGGAAAAGTGGGATATACATATCATAGATAAACAAACAGACAAATAAATAATACAAGTGGGCCTGAAGTATGAGGCAAACCCGCATATACTGAAATTGTTAGCCAGCTTGAGTTCAATACATCTCATAAATTAAGCTGGCCAAATTTAGGTTACTTTTTATATGAATGCATCTTTAATCTGAGCCAGCTCTGGGTTGCAAGAAAACTTAGCCATATGAATCGGCACAAAGCCAACTAGCAAATAGCAATGATGTGAGAACTTTCCCACTGTGCTGAGTCACAGGTAAATCAGATTCTCAGAACCATAAAATATAATAAACAAAACAAAACCCTCTCAGCATTATTTAAAGCCATTTTTAATGGTGCTCTGTGTTTCACAGTTAGGATCCCCACAGAGAGTGCCTGTCTTGCTTTCCACTGCACTTCTTCACCAGAGGGAACAGCAGTTGGCCCTCTCAACATGCTGTCGGGTTGTATCATGTGTATTAGACTATCACATTTGAAGTGCATAATGCAATAAGAGGATATTATGATGCACCTAACAAGATCCATAATATGAAAAGTATGTTTATAACCCAGCAGTATTGTCTTCACTTAATATCCTACAGCTAGAATAATATCAAGAGAAAACTAAAAGAATAAGAAAAAAGGACGGCCTCTACTTGGTGTTACAGCAAAGCACAGCAATATATATGCATCACATTTTTTATTTAAAAAAATATTCAAAGGCTGCTGGGAAACACTTCTCTTGGTTGGCATCAAGTGGAGCCTTGCTGTTGTGTTTTTGATGTTAGAAACAATTCCTTTAGGAGAAATTGGGCTCAACAAAATTTGTTTAAAATGATCATATTCAAAATTGTGCAAACTGAAGGAGAAGACCATAGGATAAAATCCTAAAACTGAAGGAGAAGACCATAGGATAAAATCTGATATCTTACAACCAGGGAGTGTTGTCAGAGGTTCTAAGGTTTATCCCTCACAGAACTACTCCAGTGTGATTTTTTAAAATCAAAAGAATGAGAATTAAAGACCCTGGGGCACCCGGGGGGGGGGGAACCTTTTAGTTCACACAGGCTTTTGGCCCTTAATTTGAAGGGTACTTAGGTATTTCAGGCCTCTTGTCTTTTCAAGTGGGGTGGCTTGAGTTGCAACTGCCATTTTATATATTGCTATAGGTTTTGAGTGCCTGAGTTTGTGGCTGCAACGCACCCTTACTGCGTACATTTAGTAAATGTTAGAATATAAGCAATACTTGGAGTAATAAGAGAATGTGCTAGACATTGAATTTAGCAGTGTAAGAATAAACTTGTTTTTTTCTGACCAGGGAATCACCTGGAAATAAGCCATTATGAAACAAAGACAGAGTCATGACCCATCAGGATTGGAAGGGACCCAAGAGTCATCTTGTCCAACCCCGTGCAATGCAGGAATCTCAGCTAAAGCAATGCAGGAACCTCTGCTTAAAAACCTCCAAGGAAGGAGAGTCCACAACCTCCTGAGGGAGACCATTCCAGTGCTGCACCAGATGTAAATGAGGGGTAGTTAGTAAGACAAAAGACCAGTAGTTTCTGTTTAGGACTGCAGTTTGCCTGATCTAAGTGAACAGAGGAAAAGTGTCAATTTTGCAAGCCAGAGGACCAGAGTACAAGGCAGGCTGTCTGTTTTATGCTGCAATGGGGTCTCTTGGAATCTGAGGCTGCAGCAACGGAAGGAACAAGACCCTCCTGGGATGTGAATGCTCTGCAATCTCTCCATCCTGGTGCAGGTTGTAGGTATGTTATGTATAATTAAACTGTTAAGTTGTGGGTGGACACAGCAGATGACACAGTGATTTCCAAACAGCTCTTGTTTATTCTCAGGCTGGAACAGAAGTGAGCTGAAGGGCTCAGCAACCTGCTTATATAGAACTCAGCTACAAAGCAACAGTAACAACTTTCTGTAGTTACCCAATCCCTGAACGTCACTTTCAATCCCTCATTTGCATGTACGGACCTGAGTGAAAACTGCAGCAGAATGAACTATATACACACACCCCTAGTGGCCTAGGGTGAGAACTTCAATAATAACACAAACCATATATCATAAAGACACCACGGAATCTGCTGTGCCTCAGTGTTGCAAAGTGTAGCACGTACCCTGGTAAGTGTGCCTGATAACCCTGGAAAATCATACCACTCAGAGACTGGGGTAGAGTGTAACAATGCATTGTGGATGAGCATTTTAAGTTCCTATTCTATTTTCATTTTTACACCAGATTTTAATACCAGCTGTTATTTTGTAAGATGCTTTGAGTCACTTTTGTGGGGGGGGGGGGGAAGTGACAAACGCAATTATAACTAACTAATGGAGATCAGGAACTGTGTGTAGTGGAAGAGGCAGGCCTCCTTTTATACTCTAGGAGCGGACCCAAGTGAAGCCTGCTACTCAGTTGGGCCCACCCTCCGGATGAGTGCCTGCCCCTAAGCCTGCTCGCCATTGGCCAATTTGTCAGCAGGCTTGGATTCAAACTTCCCGGCAGCTGAGGAGGCTCGTTTGGCCTTCCGCCTGCTGGAAATCCTCCACCGTGTCAAGCCTGTGTCGGATCAGCACCAGGGAAGGAGGCGGCCATCTTGCATTGCTGCTGCACCTCTTATGAGGTAAGCAGGGACGAGGAACATGTGGTTCTCCAGGTGTCTCCACAGTGGCAGAAAGAGAGAAAAGAGACAGAGAAAGATTTGGGAGGGTTGGTAGGCAGGAAGGAAAGGAAGTGTTTTGCCAACTTTGGATCTAGCCCTACCAACCACAGGCTCAGGCCTTGCCCACAGAGGACCTCTGAAGGGTATGCTGCCCTTCAGCAAAAAAAGGTTCTCCCAGTCCTTTGCATGGAAACGTTTAAAGCTAATGCAGTGATTCGTGATAAAAGCTAATACATATATTTATCTACTGTAGGCTATAATATGCAATATAACAGTTGAGCTAATCATCATGAAAGTTCTATCTTACTCAACCCACTGTAGAAAATGACCCCTAAAAATTGGGTGAGAACAGCCAAGTCTGTAGAAACTGGACCACAGAAAAGATCTAGTTATAAACAGATACATTTTCTCCCAGACCTTGAAATCTAATCTGTCATTTCAAGGAAGAAAGCAAATAGAATGAATGTTCCCATTCTTAGAGTCATATAATTCTGAAGAGCTCCTGCAGCATCCATATTTAATGTAGCAACTGGAAAAAAGTAACAGCACATTAGTGTTATGGCTTTCAGCTGCAATTAACCCATTAATTCCACAGAAACAAGGCCAAAGGTCCCAGAAAAGCCACTAGGAATTTGCAAGAGGAAGAAAGGGTTATAAATCATAAAATAAGTTGGTTTCTGCTCTGACTGACAGAGGAACAAGATATTTTAAAATGACATTGGTCTCAAGAACCAAAGTACCAAAGATGTATTAATACTTCACCTCCCGTCAGCCCCGGTCATAATGGCCAATGGTGAGGGAAGATGAGGGTGTAGTTCAGGAACGTCTAGAGGGCCACAAGTTCCCCATCGTTGCTTTAACATGGCAGAGATGTGAGCTAAATTGTCGACTGGCGGGACTGAGGAAAGAGCTTGGAATAATTTAATAAATTCACATCTGCTACCTGGTTAAAGAAATTTCAGCTAACTAATTGTGTGAGCTTTAATAGGCTAAGTATCCCTGCATTTGCATATAAATAAAATACTTATGAAGGGGAAGCTTTTATTGTTTCCATATTGTTGTGGTGGTGGTTTCATTTATATGCTGCACTTCATGAAAATGTCACAGAGCGGTTTACAGAATAAAACCATACAATACAACAACTTCTAAATAATAATTAAAACACAAAATGGCTAAAAAGTAAAGGCTATCCACACTTTTGTTTTTTTCCGTGATTTCAAGTTAGTTGTCTGGGAGTGTTTCTTCCCTCTCTCATTGCTTCCCTTGGAAAACCTGCTGTATACTGAATTGGAACAAATGTCAATCTGCAGAAAACCCAAGTAACATTTCTTCCAATTCAGCAGTAAACAGTGGGTTTTCTTGGGGAAAGTGATGGGACAAAACAACAACAGCCCCATGTGATGTGACTTAAAATCACTTGAAATCATTGAACAAAAGTGTGGATAGGCCTTTGCAGAAAAAAGAGAAAGAAACAAATAAACTCAAAAGAGCAGTGTGTATGATGCTATAATCATCCTATAATAACAAACAGGACAAAGATCCAAGTGTACAGAGATTTCAACAGCAACTGACGTTTCGTAGATAAAACTGTGTGCATGTCACAGCAGGTCCATTGAGTCTCAAGCCGAGACCATATAACACTGGTCCTGAAAGACCTACATTGGCTCCCAGTACGTTTCCGAGCACAATTCAAAGTGTTGGTGCTGACCTTTAAAGCCCTAAAAGGCCTCAACCCAGTATACCTGATGGAGCGTTTCCACCCCCCATTGTTCTGCCTGGACACTGAGTTCCAGTGCCGAGGGCCTTCTGGCGGTTCCCTCGCTGCAAGAAGCAAAGCTACAGGGAACCAGGCAGAGGGCCTTCTTGGTAGTGGCACCCGCCCTGTGGAACGCCCTCCCACCAGATGTCAAAGAGATAAACAACTACCTGACATTTAGAAAACATCTGAAGGCAGCCCTGTTTAGGGAAGTTTTTAGTGTGTCACATTTTAATGTATTTTAATCTTTGTTGGAAGCCGCCCAGAGTGGCTGGGAAAACCCCGCCGGATGGGCGGGGTACAAATAAGTTGTTGTTGTTGTTGTTATTATTATTATTATTATTATTATTATTATTATTAAGTGACAACAAAGGATCCAGAAGTACCATCAAGCTACATACCAGCTTCCATCAAGAGCAGGCAACCTCCCATTTTTCTGGTATGGATAACCACCCACTAACAATGGTTCGGTCTTATCTGGATTGAGCTTCAGTTTGTTAGCTCTCATCCACTCTATTACTGAAGCAAGACAACAGTCCAGCACATCCACCGCCTCACCTGAGAGCCAGTGTGGTGTAGTGGTTAAGAGCGGTAGTCTCGTAATCTGGGGAACCTGTCGGAAAAACACGACAAGGGTTTCTTATCTCATGCTTAGACAACATCCTTGGTTTGGTTTCCTTTATTACTAAATGATAGTGCAGGAGGTTACAAGTGGTTCCAGTTCAGATTCGAGGCATCCATTCGTTTTCGAGGCATCTATTTAGTTTTGAGGCATCCACTTACTCACGCACCTTCGGAGTCATTTTCCGTCTTACTCAGCAACCTTCAGATAGTGAGACTTGGCCGGCGCCCGTGCCCATACGCACGCGGAACGCTGGCCGCTTTTCCCCGGCAACTGGTACCTCGTGCGTGGGTAGCTTAGACTCATGCACGGGGAGCTCCAGCACCGAACCCCAGCAGGAACCGGGTTCGTGTCTCCGCTCCTCCACATGCAGCTGCTGGGTGACCTTGGGCTAGTCACACTTCTTTGAAGTCTCTCAGCCCCATTCACCTCACAGAGTGTTTGTTGTGGGGGAGGAAGGGAAAGGAGAATGTTAGCCGCTTTGAGACTCCTTCGGGTAGTGAAAAGCGGGATATCAAATCCAAACTCTTCTCTTCTTCTTCTTCTCACCTGTAAAGGGAAAGTAGAGCTGTTTGTCATCAGCACATTGCTGACAACATACTCCAAAACTCCAGATGACCCCACTCAGCAGTTTCATGTTGATGTTAAATAGCATAGGAAATAAAATTGAGCCCTGAGGAACTACACAGGGAAGGCTTGATGGGGCTAAAATGAACTCTCCAAGCATCACCCTCTGGGAACGACCATCCAAGTAGGACCGGAACCACTGCAAAGCAGTGCCACCTACTCCCAACTCAGACAGCCTCTCCAGAAGGATACTGTGGTTGATGGTATCAAAAGCCACTGACAGGTCAAGGACAATGAACATGGATATATTTCCCCTATCTCTCTCCCAACAAAGGTCATCATGCAGAGCAACCAAAGCGGTTTCAGTGCCAAAACCAGGCCTAAACCTCGGTTTTATATCCTTCTTTCCCAGATTTGTGGGAACATTAAAATACAAAGAACTAATCCACAGGGACATCAGTCAGCCCTTTGACCACAAAAATACATTTGTGTACATTGGACGCTCGGTTTGCGAATGTCATCCGTGCAGGAGGCGCATTCGCAACCCACAGAGTCCATAACCCACAGCACCGCGTCTGCACATGCGCGGGTTGCGATTCGGCGCTTCTGCACGTGCGCAAAGCGTGATTTAGTGCTTCTGCACATGCATGAGCGCTGAAACCCGGAAGTAACCCATTTCGGTACTTCCAGGTTCGGCGCGGTGCGCAACCTGAAAACACACAAACTGAAGTGGCCGTAACCCAAGGTATGACTGTACTGAATAAAAGTCATATTTTTAAAAAATCATGAGTCACGTTCCACATGGGCCAGTGGTCATAAGAGTGCCAAAAGTTACATTAGTCACAAATAATGCTCACATTAGCCAGATTGTGAGCATTATTTGAGAGTACATTCTCCATTTTGACTTAGGGGAAATGATACAAATCCTTCGGTGCAGTTTAAAAGTCTTTGCATAAAATCAGACTACATTGTATATCAATAGCAGGGACTTTTTGTGCTCATTGTGTCTGTTTTAATTCCTATAAAAAGCTGTCCCAATTTGGTCTCCCTTCTCCACCCCAAACCACAAAAGACATATGAGCAATCATAACAGATGGTTCATTCAAATTTGTTTTGTATTGTTTTGGCAACATCTAGCTTTCTGACACTGCCAGAATCGGGTGGAAGAGGTGGGAGAATCCACACTGGTTTTCAATTAATACAAATTTGGTACAAACGTTTTGTGTCTGCATGTGCGTGGTGTGTTTATAGAATTTCCCCCATTCCATTCCAAGTGTCATCTAGCAACAATATGTCTGCAGAATGCAAGTTGTACTTAATTTTATGTGACTGCATATGAATGTTTATCTTTCAAAAACTCAATTACCTTGGTTGTCTTGCATACTCTATCACTTTTAAATATTAAGATAAAGGTAAAGCTCCCGTTGCTCAGTCCCAAACCTAGCAGTTTGAAAGCATGCCAGTGCAAGTAGATAAATAGGTACTGCTCTGGCAGGAAGGTAAACGGCATTTCTGTGCGCTCTGGTTCCCATCACGGTGTTCCATTGTGCCAGAAGTGGTTTAGTCATGCTGGCTACATGACCTGGAAAGCTGTCTGTGGACAAACGCCGGCTCCCTTGGCCTGAAAGTGAGATGAGCACCACAACCCCATAGTCACCTTTGACTGGACTTAACTGTCCAGGGGTCCTTTACCTTTACCTTTAAAATATTAAAATGGTTTGTTAAGAAATGATTTCCCAGCTTTCAGAAGGCTCCTAGTTGGTTTTGTATCATTTATGTTTATTGTGATTCAGTGTGAGATGCATCTCTATTGCAAACACAGTTTGCAAATGAATTGCTCTGGAAACATTAGATTTAAATAGTAAACAGGAAATAGAGTCTGTCATTTGCACAACAATGACGGAGGACAATCACTCTTATTCCAGGGTGACTTAATGTAGCCCCACAAAAAATTAGGTAGATTGATACAGTGTTCTGAACAATGGAGGCCGGTCCATAAGGGCAAATGGGGCTCTACTCCACCAACCTCAGTCTGCCAATCAGGGGTGGTTCTGCCTGTCACTGCCTATGGTTCAACTTACTATTGGCCTCCCTGACTTCTGCTCCACCAGTCCCAATGGGCACCAGCCACGACTGATTTTGAGAAGAACCTGGGTAATACAAGACAAATTATACACGCTCCTAACTATCACTAGCTGTTAGCTGTTGGTTCCCTTTGTCAGCCCTGGGCCATCAGATTATTTTGAGGAAACTAAGTTGTTAGTGAACTGCACTGAAGGAGACAGTGACTGTAATATTTGAGGAGTATCAATTGTGGACCCTTGGGCATTTAATGATGTTCACCTGTCCTATTGCACTGTGTGTGGATTCTGATGCTGCCTCTTAAGAGAAAATAGTTAGCATTTGCCCTGGTTCACTTTTCTTCTTATTGTTGGTAGTTATAATATTTTCCAGGCAGACTCATAAATGGTTCTGCCTGGTTTCAATACAGGTCTCAAAGTCTTATATTAACAATAGGGTTGGCATCCATTTGCTTCAGGAGACAACAGAGGAGTGCTCCTTTGGGGATGAAGTTAAACCATTGGAGATTCACAGTGCCTGCTGTGGCTGTAGAAACTGATACAGGAGAGACATGTTTTGTTGCAGCTGGGGCAGATGAAGGCATCTGGTTGTACACCATGGCGTTTCTTCTCTCTGCACTCCTCTCAGCAGTCATTTCTCCTCTGGTCACTGCTATGGATAAACAGCAACAACAAATTAATATACCACTTACTTTCTCACTTGCCTTTCTGGTACTCAGCTGCAGTACTTCAAGAACAAATTTGAAGGAACCTTTAATTGACAGTGAAAATGCCAGTGTGTGCTGCCTTATTTACAATCCTAGCTACATTATGTGTGATAGTTCTTATCCCAACCCTGAGGCCTGAGACACTTGGCCTTTCATGGTTGAAAGGTTTTTCATCAGATGGATAGCACAAGGCTGTAATAAAAAAATGAAAGAAATTTAATGTTGAGAAAATGTGCATAAAATTTGACAGCTAATGGTTCCATCCAATCATGTAGGAGGCTGCAGCCTTGGCAGTATTAATGAGGGTACCACATAGTTTCCAGATTACTGTGATTACATTCCAGCACAGTAGCTTTCTTGAAGCAGACATAGGCAAACTCGGCCCTCCCTAGCTAACAGGACCAGTGGTCAGGGATGATGGGAGTTGTAGTCCCAAAACATCTGGAGGGCCGAGTTTGCCTATGCCTGCAGTAAAGTCAAGAGAAAAACTCTCAGTGCAATACAGCTCTGATTAAGATTCCTTTTTATTGGGATCCAAATTTAGATTCATATATGGGGGGGGCAGCTCACATGTCAAATTGCAAGTAGATAAATAGGTACCATTCCGGCAGGAAGGTAAACGGGGTTTCTGTGTGCTGCTCTGGTTCGCCAGAAGCGGCTTAGTCATGCTGGCCGCATAACCCGGAAGCTGTACGCCGGCTCCCTCGGCCAACAAAGCGAGATGAGCGCCGCAACCCCAGAGTTGTCTGCGACTGGACCTAACAGTCAAGGGTCCCTTTACCTTTATATCTGTGCACAGAAAGATTTTACAAACAAAATATGTTTTGTGTTTTTCTGGACCATCTTAGTTTATCGTGCAGTGCTAAGTGCCGCCCTGCTCTGCCGCTGGCACCACCACTGTGCCACCCACGGCTGCTGGCACCACACACCTCTGCCAGCACTGCCACCAGAGAAGGTGTGCCAGAATTGACAGCAATTTCCAGCCAAGATCTCATGAGATCTCATCGGAAATCAGCTTCGATGCTGGCACTGCTTCTCCACCGGTGCCAAAGGCAAAGGGGCGCTCATGGAGGGACAACTTCAGGGGCTTCTGCCACCTGAGAGCTAGTGTGGTGTAGTGGTTAAGAGCGGTAGACTCGTAATCCTCCACATGCAGCTGCTGGGTGACCTTGGGCTAGTCACACTTCTTTGAAGTCTCTCAGCCCCACTCACCTCACAGAGTGTTTGTTGTGGGGGAGGAAGGGAAAGGAGAATGTTAGACGCTTTGAGACTCCTTCGGGTAGTGAAAAGCGGGATATCAAATCCAAACTCTTCTTCTTCTTCTTCTTCTTCTTCTTCTTCTTCTTCTTCTTCTACCTGTGGTAGGTGCTTCACCCTGCTTCCTGGTTGGGCTGGTCCTGCATAAGCACTAGTAACCCAGCCAGATGGGAGGGGTATAAATAATAAATTATAATGAAATTATTATTATTGTAACAGTAGAGATACAACATTGCTCTAGTCTTGCGGATGAGTTCATAGAATCACAGAATCATAGAGTTGGAAGAGACCACAAGGGCCATCCAGTTCAACCCCCTGCCAAGCAGGAAACACCATCAAAGCATTCCTGACAGATGGCTGTCAAGCCTCTGCTTAAAGACCTCCAAAGAAGGAGACTCCACCACACTCCTTGGCAGCAAATTCCACTGTCGAACAGCTCTTACTGTCAGGAAGTTCTTCCTAATGTTTAGGTGGAATCTTCTTTCTTGTAGTTTGAATCCATTGCCCCATGTCCGCTTCTCTGGAGCAGCAGAAAACAACCTTTCTCCCTCCTCTATATGTCATCCTTTAATATATTTGAACATGGCTATCATATCACCCCTTAACCTTCTCTTCTCCAGGCTAAACAAACCCAGCTCCCTAAGCTGTTCCTCATAAGGCATCGTTTCTAGGCCTTTGACCATTTTGGTTTCCCTCCTCTGGACACGTTCCAGCTTGTCAGTATCCTTCTTGAACTGTGGTGCCCAGAACTGGACACAGTATTCCAGGTGAGGTTCTTTGTTTGAGCACAGCTATGCCTGAGACAGTTTCAAGTCCATGCAGGTCCTTGTCAACACACACAGGTGTGGCCTAGTTTATACATCTGGCTGCAAGTGGTGCTGTACTAATGTGATGGTGACGTGGAAGCCTGTAGTTTGAGCTGGGCCCTCAAGTGGAGGCCTGCTTATTGACAGGGGGAAGCACCCAAATTGGGCATCTATGTAATTAGGTGCTCACGTGGAAAATTCAGTTCACATTCCAGACCCATCTGCATGATGGAAGGAAGGGGCTTCTGCCATTTCTCATCATTGCAGCGCTGCAACCCTTCACCAAAGCCCACCACTTAGAGCAAGAGGGGACTTTAATTTAAATCACCAATCCCTTTGGCTTGGTAAAGATTCTCTCAGCCCACCTGACTTCCTCCCCCCCCCCCCCCGGCCACCTTATAGGGTTTCCACCTCTGGGCTCCCAGCACCTCAAGCAATCTTTTTAACTGCTAGCATTCTGCTGCCACCATATAGACACTACTATCTCTGACTAATTTTTGACACAGCCTTGATAGCTTGGCCAAATACGAGACATAGTTTGAATGAACAAACCTTTTTTATAATCTAACAGCTGAATGTAACACGTTCTTATGTGGTTTGTTTTCAAAAACAGCATTTGGAATTTTTTTGTATGTCATGACATGTATTCATAAAGCGGGTTCTCCCTCATAGAGAGCACATGTTGCGGTGGGGGCCAGCAAGCCACCTCCATTGCTGTGGGCGGAATAGTATAGATGGCCACAGCTCTGATTGGGCTTGGGGGTGTTGTTAGGGAGATTCACGTGTATCGATTGGTGATGGACAGCCAACAGCCTATATATGGGTCACCTCGTGACTGACAGCCCTCTTGGCTGCATGCTGCGGATCACCCGCCCTCCCCCCCTGTGTTTAGGCCTCTGTGTTGACCTTGCTATGCCTGTCATGGGGTCGTCTGCTTTTGGGGCAGGGGCCTGGTAGGAATTTTGCCAGTTGGCTGATTGGCTGTTGCCATCTGGTTTTTTGCTACTGCTTAGCAACTAGTCACAACTTGTAAGGTTGGCAGTTAGGCATTGGTCATTATGTGTGATTGGAGGGGCGGTAGTCCCTCCAAATGGTGATGGTGTGCTGGGAATTCCGTTAAAGGAATCCAGGGGCTCATATGCTAGTCCGAAACCCTGGTAGGGGTCAGGGCCCACGTAAGAGCCCCTGGGACCCACTGGGGAGGGAGAGGGTTCTGCGTAACAACCACCAGATCTCTCCCCAGATGGGATTTCCCACTGCTGACACGTGGTCAGCTCTGTCCCATCGGGCAGCTAGTTGGACCAATGCCTACGCAACCACTCACATTGATTTGTAATTTAATAAAGTTGTGGCCTAAATTCTGCCAAAAACCCAAACAAAAAATGATGTCTCATGTCTGAATTATTTGGGAGTGGCATTGGGGACCTCCACACGCAACTCTATTCTTAATACAAATGCAAATCCTAATCTTGTCCTATTCCCTGCTTCTCGGCACCCACACCAGCCCCCCACCCTGTCTCCTCCCTCCAAAATCCAACTCTCCCCTTTCCTCTCGCACCCCTCTTCTAACTGTCATACTCCACCCTCAGCAAATCAACACATGACACACTCCTTCATTCCACCCCTTCTTCCCCTCACTTGCTCTCACTGCTTACCTTACACCTTATAAATATCTCCTTAAAGGTAAAGGTAAAGGGACCCCTGACCATTAGGTCCAGTCGTGGACAACTCTGGGGTTGTGGCGCTCATCTCACTTTATTGGCCGAGGGAGCTGGCGCACAGCTTCCGGGTCATGTAGCCAGCATAACTAAGCCGCTTCTGGTGAACCAGAGCAGCACACGGAAATGCTGTTTACCTTCCTGCCGGAACAGTACCTATCTAATTGCATTTTAATGTGCTAGGTTGGCAGAAGCAGGGACCAAGCAACAGGAGCTCACCCCATTGTGGGGATTCGAACCACCGACCTTCTGATTGGCAAGCCCTAGGCTCTGTGGTTTATACCACAGCGCAACCTGCGTCCCTCAAATATCTCCTTACATAACATTTTATCATATATCTCTTGGCATACAAATCTATACAAGTCAGATATCATGAGCAATGCCACACTGCCCTTATCTGAATGTTCGAAGTGGGGCAAGTCTTTTGAGACACATGACAGGCTTTCTTTTTAGGACAATTCTGTTTGGGTTCCTTTTGTAAAACAGGTTTTACGCCCTCCCATCAGATGTCAAGGAAATAAACAACTATCTGGCTTTTAGAAGACATCTGAAGGCAGCCATGTTTAGGGAAGTTTTTAAATGTTTGATGGTTTATTGTATTTTTAATATTTTGTTGGAAGCCGCCCAGCGTGGCTGGGAAAACCCAGCCAGATGGGCAGGGTATAATAACAGTAATAACAATTACTACTACTACTACTACTACTACTACTACTACACTACAGTGGTACCTTGGTTTAAGAACAGCTTAGTTTATGAACAATTTGGATTAAGAACGCTACAAACCCGGAAGTAGGTGTTTTGATTTGTCAACTTTGCCTTGGAAGCGGAACATGTTCCGCTTCCTGTTGAGTGTAAATTGAGTCCCCTGCTGCTATGGGAAAGCACGCCTTGGTTTAAGAATGCTTTGGTTTAAGAATGGACTTCTGGAACGGATTAAGCTCGTAAACCAAGGTACCACTGTACTTCACTATATATAGAAGCGTTTGCCATCACTTTATTCTTGACTCAAAAAGTGTTTTGTCTGGGTGCAGCCGTGCTTGGAAAGTTTAGGTTTGATTGCTATCATATAACCCCTTTAACTATGTATACATAAGATTAACAAACATAATTCCAACAAGCTCTTAAGTTAAGAATCAAGAACTTTGCATGAAGGGTTTTAATAGGCCTTGAGTGCTGCTCTTACAGTCAGCCAATCTCATTTTATCTTCACTCAGCATCTAAAAATGCACTTAACCCACACTCATTTTTCAGTGCTGTATGTAGGAAGTTTTCAACAATGTTGTAAGGTTTTGATTACCTGACAAAGCCAACAGTTGCATGAGTAATAAGAGAGTGGCTTATTAGCGGGCAGTGAACATGCTCAAAAATTTTCTCAACACAGAACTCTGAATTCAATCTTTCCAGTTTAATACTAAAGGAGCCTTGTTGCAAATAGAAGGAAACTCCCCAGAGAAATATACTCAATGAATGACACCAGGTCATTATTCACAATGTAATTTTTCCTAGTTTATATAGAGAGACTCTCCCACTACATTTAAATACCATCAATATGGTCTTTATGGGTGCTATCAGCATAAAATATGAAATTTTTTAACAATTCTCAACTGGTCTTTTCTTGGCCTTGGAACAGGAAATATTAAGGAATTCATAGGACTCATCTGTTTAATTAACATGTGTTGTGCCAATAGCCATCAATCACTTCCTGCATGCTGGGCATGGCAGGATTATTACCAGGATACTGCTTTCTCTCTCTCTCCCATTTTCCCAGTAAAGTCTGTTTAGTTGGCTATCTCTCAGTTCAACCTGATGTTCAAAATGTTATAAATGATTTTTATCCTGGTATAAAATTTGTCTTACTTTATTCTTTTCCTCTTTGGAGAGGGCAGGTTTTCCAGCCTGTTATTGTATTTTGGCATTTCTATGAGGGAAGATAGATACAGACACACATTTGGCTGAATCACTGGTAAAAACAACGTTTGACTAAATCAAAAGCTATTACGAAAAAAGAAGAAGAGCTACTCATTAAACTCCAACCATAATTAATTTATAATTCCAAATTATTATTAACTGTACCTGATGCCCTTCATGCAGCTACAGAGCATGGCAGGATTTTATCAGCCTCTGGCCCATCATAGGACTTTTCTACTGCGGTATCCACAACTCCATGGAAGTCTCTGCCTTTGTTCGAAATATTGTATAAACATGAATTCCCCTTTACTCTTTGTTGCCATTGTTAGAGAAGTGGTTAAATCCTCTATATTGCTTCTTCCTTGTCTGCTAAGAAACTGGAGCTATGATTATTTACCTTGGATCCACACAAAGTGGTTTTAGGACAACACATATAGAAGGATATTCTTCCATTCTCTCACCCAAAAAATCAGCTCTCATTCTGGAGGCAGTGCCATCAGGTACCACCATGGTTTAGGGAGATAGCAAGCAGGTGGGTTGGTAGGAAACTGGGCAGAGAGTACCAAGCAGAAGGGAACATTGGTTGATCACAGGATGCAGTGTGCATCACCTGGATTAAAAGCAGCCAGTTCAGCCAATGGCCTGTTTCTTTTCACAAGGAGTAACATTAGAACACGTTGCAGAATGTGTTGAATTTACCTTATGATTCAGCAGAATACAGCAAGACATAGTGACTGATGTGATAGCCCCAAATCAGCACTTCAGTATAGCTGTACCTACACAGCAGCTCTGGTGCCCAACACCCCTCAGGTAAAATGGTAAAGGTAAAGGATCCCTGACAGTTAAGTCCAGTTGCAGACAACTCTGGGGTTGTGGTGCTCCTCTCGCTTTCAGGCCGAGGGAGCCGGCGTTTGTCCACAGACAGCTTTCTGGGTCATGTGGTCAGCATGACTAAACCACTTCTGGCACAACGGAACACCATGACAGAAACCAGAGCACGTGGAAACGCCGTTTACCTTCCTGCCGCAGCAGTACCTATTTATCTACTTGCACTTTTTGGGATGCTTTCGAACTGCTAGGTTGGCAGGAGCAGGGACCGAGCAACGGGAGCTCACCCCGTCGCGGGGATTCGAACCGCCAACCTTCTGATCGGCAAGCCCAAGAAGCTCAGTGGTTTAGACCACAGCACCACCTGCATCCCAAATGCCCTGCCAAATCAAGTGACTCAGCGGTCCACTCATGGAAATGGGCATGCCTGAACTAGAGGGAAGCATTTGCTGGCCTTGCCAACTTTTACATTCACCAGTCCTATGAGCTGTACATTCTTGGAAATTTGGATTTGTCCCCTGAAAATATAGTTCTCCAGATATCTATAGAATTGTAACGACTGATTATTCGCCCCCTCCCCCCCCCTACCCACCATGTGTGTCTCATGAGCACACGGCAAATGAAAACACCCATAGTTTCCTGCAGCAAAGACGCCACACGTTTCTGTTTCCAACACTTCCACGTTCTGTAAAACAAAATCTGGATGCCTGGCGGATTTGCAGTTGGTCCCGAGGGAGGAGAAATCAAAGTGGGAGAGGGAGCAATGGAGCCCTGACAAGCGCTGTGTTGCTCGCTTGACTTGCTTTTAAAGGCACTTTTGTGATGCAGATCGCAGCAGAGCAGTTATTCAAATACCACCAGAGATGGATATGAGCCATGATTTTCAGAGCATGGAGGAGGAGGGGGAAACAAAAGCAAAAATGGGGGGGACGGGACGGACGGACGACAAAATGCCTTTCCACCTTCCTTCTACCTTGCTTACTTCTACCACCACTTACTTCAATTCGGGGCGAGGCTCCCCCACATAAGATCTTGAAATGTATTTTGGTTCACTGAACGTTGCATTCAAAAAGCTATTTGATATGGCAGACAAAGCGAGAGAGAGAGTGGCAGGCGAGCTTCAGGAAGCCAGATGCCAAACAGCTCTTTCTTCTTACAGACTCTCTGGCCGTGTTACAGTCCTCCCCCGACCCATCCGCACTCATTCACTTTTCCTATCCACTGAGCACAAACAATTCTGCATCTGAGCCTGGCTGCATTCCTCTCCCTCGAATCCTCTAGCAGTTTCCACACAAAGGGAAATCTCCTACTGTAAATGGTTTTTAAAAGCGAACTTCCTGCCAAACCTCGCAAGGGTGTTGATTTCTGTTTGGAGCCGATAAGTAGCTTTCCAGTCCTGAGGAGTGAAGCTATGGGAGGACAAAAACAGATCTGTATTAATCCTCACCCTCCCTGAGCTTTTAACTGTTTTCTGTTTGTAATGAGTAATATGTGTTGTCGGGGTGTTCCTAGAATGCAGCGAATGCTCTTTACTATCAGCTGGTTCCTATTCTGAGCTTTCAAACTGCAGCTGCTTTTCCTAGGAAGATGCATTTTGGACCTACCTTGGGCTGGCCCTGCCAGTAGGCAGAGTGAAGTGACCAACTCAGGTGGCTAATTTTGGTAGCTCCAACTCAGGCAGCAGAATGGCTTGGGCTCGCCCTTCTTCAAAGCACCAGTTAAAAGGAGTTCCAAACAATGAGACCTTAGCTTTGAACCTACCTATGCACTAAGGTATTCATAATAGGCCTTGTTTTGAGGCTCAGTATGTATGAAAATGAGAGCTGGACCATAAAGAAGACTGATCGCTAAAGAATTGATGCTTTTGAATTATGGTGCTGGAAGAGACTCTTGAGAGTCCCATGGACTGCAAGAAGATCAAACCTATCCATTCTGAAGGAAATCAGCCCTGCGTGCTCACTAGAAGGACAGATCCTGAAGCTGAGGCTCCAGTACTTTGGCCACCTCATGAGAAGAGAAGACTCCCTGGAAAAGACCCTGATGTTGGGAAAGATTGAGGGCACAAGGAGAAGGGGACAGCAGAGGACGAGATGGTTGGATAGTGTTCTCGAAGCTACCAACATGAGTCTGGCCAAACTGCGGGAGGCAGTGGAAGACAGGAGTGCCTGGGGTGCTCTGGTCCATGGGGTCACAAAGAGTCGGACATGACTAAACGACTAAACAACAACAAATCTTTAATCAACTTCCTAATGTTGGAGATACAACAGTGGAGGGTGCCCCCAACTCTCTGGAGCCAGTGTTTGGGTTTGGGGGAGCTGCAGGGGGCAGGGAATCAGTAAAAATGAGCTCCCCTCTACTATTTGTGGAGCCATCCACTGGCTCAGATGCCCTTCAGGTGCACAGAGACTCCACCCTACATTTACACACTGCTTTGGAGTAAAGATTAGCTCCCAAAAGAAGTTTACCATTAAAAGCCCACCGTAAAAGTTCAGTGTGCTAGGGTAGAGAGGGTGTATGGTCGCTGGCATCTGATAACGTAGTACAGATTCCCAGCTATTCCCTCCAGAGGGAGAGGACAGAAGGCACTGTAGACAGAATATGTATGTGAAAAATTGGGATTATATCTAGGCAGCAATAATTGTTTGAGCAAATGCCATTCTGACATCAAAGTATGCAAATAATAGTTAAATTAGATGCAAATTAAGTGCCCATCTTTTGGGATTCTGGCAACACTGGCAGTCCAATTTAATGTTTTGTTCTCAAGAGTGAGCGAGTGATTAGGCCTTCTGGAGGAAAAGCAACATAAAATATTCTGGTGCCAACTTTAATGATTCTAGCTATTCAACAGAACATGGGCCATCACAAATGGAAATTCACGCATATATAAAAAAGAAACAATACACAAATCCAGGTTTTACTTTTTAAAAGAATAATAATTGAATTCTCAGGAAAAAAATCAACATAGAACTTTCGTATTTTAGTGCCATTGTGTGCCCAGGCAGAGCTCCACCCTAATCAGAAGGTAAGCATAATAATGTTCTGAGCTGAATGGTGACTAAAATGAGTGCTTTATCCCTTGCAGCTCAGTAGGTTTTCATTTTCTAAGCAAAAAAGCCTTCGCTGTGTTGCATCTGCTTCAGCTGCAGAGGTCAGAAAATATTCTCAAGCTCTGATTAATCTAATTGTGATGCAGTCAAGAGGGTTTTTTTTGGAGAGTAGATCTCTGATTAGACCCTGATTGGACTTCCTTCCCTGTGTTCAATTGCACAGCAGTGCTCAGCGCTGTAAATCTGTGATTCGTTCAACGGGCTCAACCACTGAGCTCAGAAATCAATGCACTTCCAAGGGGGGAGAAATATGGATAGGAAGATGGCAAGAAGGGGGAGAAGGCAAGAAGATCAATGTTCTGCTTTCATATATTGTAAAATCAATATTACCATGCTCATAAATTATAGCGGCTGATGTAGCAGCCCTAAGTCAACTTGAGCCCCGGCAGTTTTCCTTTCTCCAGAACTACGAAGGTACATGAACAAGCCAGTTTAGCCTCTAGTTCAGAGCTTTCCAAACTATGTGTCACGACACATTAGTGTGTCAGCTGCAATGTGTAGTAGGTGTGTCACACAAATGCTCCCCGCGCTCCTCCTGGGGCTGGAAAGGGTTAGTTTAACCTCCGGTTTGCTAGTAAAACTGAATTACTGTGTCATGAAATGATGCAAAACTGAATTACTGTGTTGCAAAATGATGCATGTCCAAAAAGCGTGTCACCAACTTGAAAAGTTTGGAAAGCTTCCCTCTAGTTCCTTTTGGGCATTTCTTCAGTTAATAATCGAGTAAAAGGACTTTTTCTCTTTTTTTACCTGAGGTAGAAGCTGCTTTGTGTAAACTTAGCAAGTGGAGTGCTCCTGTTCAGGGTTCCACCAACTTTGCCTCTTTGCAGAATACTCCATTCCGTTCCCCTTCCTGCTCCCTAGTTTTCTGCCCCGCCTTCAGTCTGTGTTCTGTGGCCACAAAGCATGCTCGGTCCATGTTGTTCTGTTTAGGGAATGCAGGTTGCCCACTTAAGTTTTTTCTCCTAACTCTCCCCCCACCCCCTGATTCTGCTGGTACCTGCCTCTTGCTTCTCAGCAGTCTTGTTTTGGCTATATCACTAATTCACTACTAGAATATGTGACAATTAGTTGTCTCGTTAAACAGGCACTACCATGAATATGTCCTGTCCAAGAGTTGGCAGCAGTCCAAGTAAGCTGGACACAGTCATTTTCATAAGGCATTTTAAAACCCTGAAAGGCTTTGACTGAGATGTAACTTGTGTATGTAGATTAAAAGGCCGTCCTAGTCCTAAAGTTCAGGGTAGATTGTCTTATCACATTTGCTCTTGGATAATAGTCCTTTTTTTAACAGAAGCAAACTAAGGTATTAGAGTTACTACTGGTCTGTAACCCTTATAACTTTTTAAATACACAAAGTGACTTAGACTAATTAACTTCATTCATTCTCACAACAGTTATGGGTTTGGTATACATCAAATTTCTCTTTGCAGGACAAAGGAAAGGAGACTATTATAGTCTAGGCTGCCCCAACCAAAGCATTACTGCCTGGCTGCAGCCATACTATCTAGTAAGAAGTCTCTACTATATTTCCCCAGGTTCCGATGTAAAATGAGAAACATTCATAGATGCGGTCTTATACTGAAAGCAGACGTCTCGTATCACCTATTTAAAAGATCGTGTCTCAATATTTTTTAGAACTAATAGAGGCCGGAAGCCAAGCCTACGAAACATTACCTGGAATTTCATCATGAACAGATCTGAAGCCAGAAACAGCCTAAACATTATATCAAAATACTTTTGAACAGGAGTCTCCAAAGAGCTGGTAGCTCTCAAAATAAAATTCCAGCCCCGATGTACCTTTCAGTCCTAGAGTTTTGATGCATGACACTAATGAACTGGTAAGGGGGGGGGGGACAACTTTGTTCCTATGAATATGAGGAATTTATGGGCAGAAAAGGTGCCGTCCTCCAACCAGAGTTCGTATCACCCTATCAACATTTAATACTTTTTATTAAAAAAATAGTCCAGCAATATGATATGTGAATACCTGGCATGGTTTTAAAAGAAGGCAGGTTCCTTTCACTCCCATAGCAATTCCTCCTGGTTCCATATCTACTCCTTGAATTCTAGTTACAGGTGGGTAGCCGTGTTGGTCTGCCATAGTCAAAACAAAATCGAAAATTCTTTCTAGTATCTGAAGAAGTGTGCATGCACACGAAAGCTCATACCAGGAACAAACTCAGTTGGTCTCTAAGGTGCTACTAGAAAGAATTTTCGATTTTGCCTTGAATTCTAGACTAGTGAAGAAATAAACTGCATTTGATGTGCAAGTACATGTATCTGAAGGTTAAAATTTAGGGGTAGGCCATTTGCAGGGATAACTGTTCCAGTTTGTTCTTCCCTGCAAATAGGAATAGCACTCATTCCAACATACTTGGAATTTGTTTCGGCTACACTTGTGGCGGTTCGCTCAACCTGCACAGGTCCCCCAGACGTTTAACGGTCCGTTGATACCTGCGCTCACCACTTTGTTAATTAACCGCTGCCACCAACCAGTCTGTCTGGTATTTACTTCACTCAGTTCAGTCAAGGAGAATATTGGAACAAAACTGTTTTATTTGAAGTTTAGTACATAAGCATGTGGTTTCTGAACAAACAGTTCTTTCTTGGTTGTGTTCTTGTTAACAACAGTGCCCAACGATTTCTCCCGCCCTTGTTCCTACTCCTTCCCTTGCCACCCTCCTTCCAGCCTCTCAATACCCACAACAGGCCCCCAGACAAAGATCAAGACCCTGACAAAAGACAAAGACTCTTCTAAATTCCTGGATCCAGTAAGTGTAAGGATTTAATCAAGGCTTGGGGTGTTAAAATGAGTGCTAGACACTTCTAATCCCTGGATTTAGCAAGTGTTAAGAGCTAATTAAGTCAGACTAGCCTCCTGGGTGGTGGGCTATTAAGAGAATGAAGCATCAGACGGTTTGTGCAAGATGGCAAATGGCTGGAGCCCCCATCCCTCAACAGATAAAGGCAGAATTTAGAGTAGAGAGGGGAAGGAGTTATATGACTGAGAAGCAAGGCATCAAGCAGGAAAGTCAGGCAGAGAAATGGTAGGTGTCAGCTTGAAACCAGGGCTGTGGCTATGGGAGAAACAAGACCCTTTATGGTGTTGATGTTGTGAACCCCTCTGTTGTAGGCTCAGGTTGTATATGTGTGTAAATAAACCATATATCCTAAAGACATCACAGTCTCCAAGGAAACCTGACCCTGAGTAAGTGCCTGGAACCCCTTGAATCTCACACCACTTAGAGATTGGGGTGGTGTGAAACAACACTAAAATGTTTAGAAGAAATTGGTGGTATGCCACTCTTTTTAAAGTGGGAAGGTATGTTAGAAGCCACCAATGTATACAAAAGGTGATCATCTTATGGTGATGGGTGGAGCTATAGCTCATATAACTTTGTTTCTTTAAGAAAGCTTTTGAGTTACACGGAGCTCTTTGTTCAGTTAGAACAGGTGGAAGAAAGGGGATTCTTCTTCTTCCTGGTAAGTTCCAGTCTCGCCTCCATTCTAGCTGGCTCATAGAAAATAATTTGTAGGTTCCATAGCGTCATTAAGTATTTTTAAAACCACTATTTTGAGACATTGCAACTTTTATTCTGTAAAGTTATATTAATAGATTAATGATTTGGTGGGCTTTTAAAAAAAAAGAACACCCACCTATGATGTACTATTAAAAATGGGATTTGGAAATCAGTTGTCAGCAATTTTAAATTATAGCTGTCCAAACTGGTTTTCAGTTAGCACAGCTATAATGGTGCTCTGTTGTAAATGGCTTCCTTGGTATCAAATAATATGGCAATAATGGAGCAATTGAAGTTTTTATAATAGAACAGAGGAAAATATAGATAAATATGGCACCATCACATTACAGTAGCTGTACACAGTCAGCAGTTGATCCTCTGCATAATAATCGTAAACTATATCTATATTTAAAATGTCCAAGGTATAAAGTCTAATTATTTGATGGTGGGTGTGGTTTGAAACAGCACCATGCTTGGGGCATTTAAAAATGCCTGTGTTGCCTATCCAGTGGTATAAACACCAAATTATAAAGAATATTGAAAATCAAACGTTGAATGCCAAATATGCATCAAGTATACTTGTATTTGTCTACCTGCAGGGAAAACAACAACCTAAGAAGGCAGAACAACTTTGACCCGAAAAACAGTATGGAAATGATTAAGCATGCCTCCTTCCTTGCTGGAACAGCAATAAGATTTACAGCCCCTGACAGTAATTGGTGCAGTAATTTTAGATTCTGTGCTTTGACTGCAATCATCATTCCACTCAACTGGGAGTAAACCCATTGAATTCAATAGAACTTACTTCTTGCTAGAAAATGGTTAAGGGTTGTGCTGTTAACTGTTTTCCCCGGCCCACCTTCTTTAGATGTTATGGAGAAATCCTGCTCATTTGAATGGGTATTGTATAATACATAGTGACATTTCTCTTGTAATGTATTTTTCTGGTCCTGTAAAAATCAGTTTAACTGTCGCTTGGAGTCTTAACAGACACATGCAAGAAAGGTCTGGTGTCAGAATTCTCAGTATGAAGAAGTGGGGAAAGGAGAGAAGGCATGCATATTTTGATTGGTAGAGGGCAGTATAGAATTTTCAGTTAGACAGTGTGATTGGCTGGAGTTGAACTAGAGGGACCAGAGGAAGTGTATATATATGTATGGGTGCTGATCAGCAGGGAGTTAGTTAGTGATGCTGGAGCTTGGTGTTCATGAAGTCATCTAGAATATGAAGATGGAAGAGGACCAGGGAAGAAGAAGGAAGATCTCAGAGGCCGGTAAAGTGGCATAATAATAATAATAATAATAATAATAATAATAATAATAATAGGTATTTATTAAATTTGTATACTTCCCTTCATCCAAAGATCACAGGGCGGTTTACAACATAAAAATACAAAATGAGAACACAAAATACATAATAAAATAAAATAAACAAACCAATAAGCCAAAGGCCTGGTAATAGAGAAATGTAATGAAGGCACCAGGCAAGCCACCACTGGGGAGCCACCTCAGAAAAGGCTTGTTCTCATGTTACTCCCCTCCAGGCCTCTCATGTTGAGGGCACACAAATGCAGGCTTCAGATGATGATCACATGAGCAACCTGGCCACCAAATACCACACCAGTTAAAGCTTACAAACCATTTTCGGAGGCAGTCCCACACATAACGCTTTGCAGTAAACTAACCTAGAGGTTCAGAGCACAGGCAATGGAAGTTAGGCTATCCCTGTCCAGATAGGGGTGCAGCTGGGCCACCAGCCAAAGCTGATGGAAAGCACTCTGCAGCACCAAGGTCATCTGAACCTCAAGTGAAAGCAAAGGATCCAGGAGTACCCTCAAGCTATGTACTACCCACTCCTTCAAAGGGAATGTAACTCCATCAAGAGCAGGCAACCTCCCAGCCATGTGGTCTAGTGAACCACCCACTAGCCATGCCTGAGTCTTAGCTGGATTGAGCTTCAGCTTGTTGGCCTTCATCCTGTCCATTGCCAAGGCAAGGCAATGGTCCAGCACATCCACTGCCACAGCTGCAGATATAATGAAGAAGTAGAGCTCCAGAAGTTCAGTGTGGTTTCATGTAGATGTTAAGCAGCATTGTGGATAAAATTGAGCCCTGAGGAATCCCACATTGGAGGCTACACAGGGCCACCCCTATCCCAAACATCACCCTCTGGAAATGACCATTCAGGACCAGAACCACTGCAAATCAGTGCCACCCACCCTCAACTCAGACAGCCATTCCAGGTGGTGTCAAAAGCTGCTGAGAGATTGAGGAGAATTAACAGTAACACATTTGCTCCATCTTTCTCCTGACAAAGGTTATCGTGCAGAGAGTCCAAAGCAGTTTCTGGGCCAAAACCCCAAATGAAATGGATCAAGATGGCCAGAGACTTGCTGGGGCCAATTGAATCACTTGGCTTAGATAGGAGAGACAAGGGGAGAAACTGGGGAGAAGTGAGAAGCAGCTTGGGATGTTGGTCTCCAGTGGCTGGTAGGAGGACCATCGAGGGAAGATTTCCAGGGCAGTAGAGCTAGACCAGTTTGTGGTTTAATAGGCCAGTAAGTAAAGGGCTGGAAAGAAGGCTTCCAGCCCAACCCTCAAGGATAGTGTTAGTGAAGCTAAATTGGGGTGCATAGAGAAATAAAGGGAGCATTTTGGCTAAGGAGTTTTTATAGGGTAACTAACTGTTTCCTTCAAGCTGTCTTAAAGGTAAAGGGACCCCTGACCGTTAGGTCCATTCGCGGATGACTCTGGGGTTGTGGTGCTCATCTTGCTTTACTGGCCAAGGGAGCCAGCGTACAGCTTCTGGGTTATGTGGCCAGCATGACGAAGCCGCTTCTGGCGAACCAGAGCAGCGCACGGAAACACCGTTTACCTTCCCGCTGGAGCGGTACCTATTTATCTACTTGCACCAAGCTGTCTTAGTATATCATTAATACTGTATGTAGTTGAATAGAAGCTGTTGGTATTTAAAAGGGCAGTAACAAGTTAACAAAGTGTGTGCTCGTTTAAATATGCAGTACTATTTAAAAATAACCAGATAAGCCTGTGCACTTAATAATCTTGTAACTATTAAGCATAAATACATTTGTTAAAGTTAACACCTGTATCTAGCTGGTTTTGTACCACTCTTCTACCCACAATTCCTAGGTTATTGTTTAGTGCTCACAGAGAATAAGTGAGACTGAATAGTAGTAGTAGCCTGGGTCTAGGAGAACCCATTGGAGTGATTTTTGAAGTTTGTTATTACAGAGTAGGTAAGTAAGTAAGTACTACTGCCACTGCCCCATTGCTGTTAGCTAAGCTATGGTTTTGGCTTAGTGTTCTGTGTGAATCCAGGTTCCTGGTTTATCTCACCCAGAGAAATCAGGAGCATATTTCAAACATTTCAGCGATTTCCACCCAGACACTGATTCCAACTGCAGTATGGCCGGGAAATTCTGGATGTATGGCAACCCTAAAACTATAAAACATATCTTGGGGTTTGTTTGTTTTTGCTTCCCTCCCTCCTACACTGCATCACTTTCTCATATCCTTTTAACTATAGAAAGCTTTCTTATCGTTCCAATAAGAAGCAAGTGTTTAGGACCATGCTTGTAAAAACAACAACTCAAGATGATGATATATCTTTCCCGTTCCATCAGCATAATTTTTCTGAACTTGGAGGCCTAGATTGTAGCAACCAAACAGACAGAAAGATCATCATAATTTTTTAAAGAAATAGCTCCAGCAGCAATCTGTTGTCATGGAAACAATTCTTCACCTTAAGGTGCTTGGTATTTGTCTTTCTGTTTAATGACATTGCTTGTGTGCCTCACAGCTTCCATTCTCATTTGTTCTCTAACTCCAACAGGGATTCCTTGAGGCTGCTATAAGTTAGTTCCTAATTGCTGTATTTTATTTCTTAATGTTGACCTTCAATTTTTTTTTTGTCAATCATAAGTGCTTCATTCTTTTTAGCATGTCTCTGTTTCACAGTGGTAATTTTTTATGCTGAACAGAGAATAATTTAAAATTCTCAAGTGCCCAATTTCCAAAATGAGATGAGGTAAGCTTATGTTACCATTTTAGTGGCGAATAAAGGATACACAGAGATTCATTCATTGGAGCTAGTCTTGCCAGGGCAGAAAAAACTGACTAGCAGCTTTGTACTACCATATCTGTTTGACTAACTGGAAGATGAGTTAAAATTACAACAGTTTTACACCATCATTCATAAACAGACTACTGGAGTATAAGAATATTTGATTGCAGAAGTACTTCTAACAGTCTTGGCGTTGCAATGTACAGTTTCTCCAAGGGTATATATATGCCAGCCCCCTCATCAATGGCACACTGCGAAAGCTGTCTACACAAGCTGCTTGATTAACAATGGCTCTGAGTACATAATCATTTGGATCAGAATGCTACAAAACCATCTGAAACGAACCGCTTGAGACAATAATTTTTCCTAATATTTGGCTTGGTATAGTTCCTCTTGGCACAGTACACATTTTCACATTGTTCAAGAGCCAACAAGGGCTGCCATTCCTCTACATCGTCTAAATATTAGAAAGGAGATATTTCCTGATAAGGACAAGGTAATCCTATGCTTTGCTTTTAAGATAGCATATAGTCAAACCTGAGCACAGAATGTACATCTGATATAGGGCACGGCTTAAAGCAAAAACCAACTGCTGCCATTTTGGAATCTTATCAGACTTCCTTTGATTAAAGTGTGACTAAATTGGCTGAAGACTGAGGCAGAAACATGGGGCAGCTTTGGCAGGGGCCATGGATTAAGAAAAGCCTACTGGCCCATTTGGTCCCCCAACATGAGTTAACGGCTTCTTCTTTTTTTTAAGGTATCCCTCAACTCAGGCTTAGGGGGTAACATCCTTTGAAAATGGAGAACAAGATTGCACAAGCATGTGGTAATGAGCAAATATAAAATCTGGAAGTACAGGGCCACCAAACCAAGCCACTTACTTAGAGAGGGTGAGAAGAAATGGCTGAATGAGGTGGAAGTGGAAGGGTGGGAATAAGCAATAAACTTAAGGTGAAATGAGTGGGGAGATGAGTGAGGACAGTGGGGAGAGGAAGTGAAGGATACATTTGAGGCACAAAACATTGGTGTTTTGTTTTGTTTTGTTTTTAAGCCAGAGTCCAATGAGGAATGTTCAGTGGCCAAGGCATGTTATCAGTTGGCAAAGAAAAACGGAAAATTTAGGAGAGTAGAATTGGGTATCCTAGGGGATGCCTATAGTCATGAACAGAAGCACTCTACACTGCAGCTTTTATTTTTATTTAGTGGGCCATACTTGTTTTACAACTGCCAAACTGACCTAACAGACCTATTAGATGGTAAATATCATGGAGAGTTGTCCTCAGTAAGAGTTTTAGATGTTCAAAGCCCTCCAGAATTAAAATCTCAGCTCACTGCTGGTTTTACCCTGGGTACTAATTAGCCATACATACTGATGTGGTTGTGAGGTTTATGATTGATATACAGTATTCATGCAATACTGCCCTCTAGTGAGCCATTCACTATCATCCACAGAATAAGTATCAGCTTTGAGGGAATCATGCTGAAAATGAGCATTTCAGACTTGGAGCAATATTTGGAATAATCCTTTAACAAATCACATGACTCTCAGCTAAAGTCAACACCTGTTTATTTCCAATTGATAAACTAGTCTTCAGACTGTTGGAACATATTCTCAGATTATACTGGCCTCCATTTTGGTACAACCCATTTCCTCCAGACTTCTGAAGATGTGATGAATGCTGACCCTGGACACACATGTTAAATCATTCAGTGAGCATCCTGAGAGCCAAACCACATATTACAAACAGGCACATGCATCTCAGCTCCCCGTTTCTAGTTTCAACAGCCACTTTGTGATGGTGCAATTGATAGGGGAGAAAGGCCAGCAGGAGGCATGCTTATGCCTTTCCCTCATTGCAAACAGCCACAGGTGGCTGCAATTAAAATGCTTTCTTGGTGCATCACCTTAGTGCAATCACCTTTTGGTGCATTTTTTAAAACAAAAAAATGTGCTATATGACCCTAAAAAGCACTGAGAGGAATATATGAAGAAAAAGGACTAGAAGAAATAAAACATTTTAGAAATATAGACCAGGACTTGTGAACTATTATATATGTAGCATTACATTGCATGTAGCATTTTACTTGTTACTGTGACTACAGTGTTCTTAAAAATGTTTGGATTTCTGCATCTGAAAGTTGAGACTATGTATTATTACCACCTTTAAGCCAGAGGTGGGGGTGCTGCCCTTTCTCCCCTTTGATAAACTCACCTGGGCCAGCTGTTGCCTGCCTGCCTGCTTGCTTGTCTGCCTGTTGTCATGCTGGTTGGTGTGTCATCATATCGGCAGCCGCAAAAACTGCAGCGTGATGGCAGCCTTACATTTTACACACATAGGAAGATAGTTTACAGAGCAACCTTAACCCCAAATCTGGTGGCTGAAGGCATTAAGCTGGCCCTTAGGTGCCTTTTTGCTGGAGAGGAACATGCCTGCTGGAGGCTCCTACTATGAGCATGGGAGTGGTTCAGAGCGGAGGAATCTGTGGCCCTTCAAATGTTTCTGGACTACAGCTCACATCATTCCTAACCATTGGCCATACCAACTGGGGCTGATGGATGTTTGCCTCCAACACCAGGAAGACAGTGGCATAGTGTGGGAGTGCCAGGGCCGGGGGACCATTGCCCTGGGTGCACATTGGGTGAACCAGGCACCCCCCTCACACAGAGATCAGGTGTGTGAGCACCCATCAGCAGCAGCAGGGGCTGGGGAGAGTGAAGGGTGAAGAACACCCTCCATGCCCCCCACCCTTCCAGCAGTGGCAAGGGCTGGATGAATGTGTTCTGCCCACCCTGGCACGTGTGCACATGCAACCTCCCTGGGCGCTGGCAGATGGCACAACGCCCCTGCTACGAGTTAGCCTTAATGCAGCTATACTGCTGGTGCTGTTTTCATTGGGAGTACTTTGCATTAGGGCACAAAACAGGTGTGTGGCAGAGTCAGCCTTGGATTCGCAGCCATTCTTCCTAGAGGCTCATCCACTAGCTTGGAGCTGGCTTGGTTATATTCCTCCCACCCCATTGTCAGCGCTGTTAATTTTTCAAAATGGAGATCTGCTACATAAAAAAAAGTAAAATGTCACACAGCACAAGCCAGCAGGGTTTTGGAGGGCCATATGCCACTTCACTGCCCCCTTTTGGCATTGCTATGCCTATGTATTTTTATTATATTTTTTATTTTTCTGTTAGCCACTTTGAAAATTGTTTGAAAAGCAGGACACAGATAACTTAAACAACTTGATCAAATTTATGTAGGTGAACTCAGGGGCGGAGCAAGGGGGCAGGGTGATCCGCCCCGGGTACCGCCCTTGGGGGGTGTGACACTCTGGGGGCACGCCCCATCCCTGTGATTGACGCCGGCTGTGCTGCTGCTCGCGCGCTGCAGCCTTAAAAGTTGCCGCACCACACGGAAGGGGTGCTGGCCGATCACGCCCGCCATAGGTCGGGGAACAGATCCACACTGCTGCAACGACAGAACCTGGCAACAAAGGTTGTGCAAATTGATTGGGAGCAAACCTTGCCCAGTGCAATGGGGCTTGCTCTCCACAGTAAATGCAAATACAATTGTGCTGTTGTTGCCCACAGAGGGCATATAAGGCGATGCTGGGGCTCCAACGGGACCCCGGCTTATTATTATAGGGTCATACGCATGGCCGGATTTAGGTTTGATAAGGCCCTAAGCTACTGAAAGTAATGGGGCCCTTTATATGACCAGCTGTCCTTTGTCAACAACAAATTGTTGCTGTTTTTTGTGTTGAATATATGGTAATTTATGGACCTAATAGGTATCTAAAGCTATTTGCACATAACAAAATATGTATTTTATCAAAGTCATTGTTGAACTGAAATGCAACCAGTCCATGCAGAATGTAGGCACCCTATATATAGAAATGAGCAAACCAGTGATATTTTAGGGAGCAGGCTAGCAGGCGGGGTCCATTACAGATACTTACATCATAGGTACCTACACAACACAAAACACTGTTGCTGTATGTAGGTTTTATTTTATTTGTTTTATATTATTTGTTTTTTATCTTATATTTTGGAAATGTACATCCAGGTTGTTGTTTTTTCTTTAATTTTTTTTGGGGGGGAGGGGGGGCCTAAGCTATACAGCTTGTTTAGCTTATACGTAAATCCGGCACTCATGCGGAAACAAACGAGCATCCCTATAAACACAAAGGCAGTTGGCAGCAGCCGGTCTCGCGCGAGGTCGGGGCGGTTTCCATAGCAACGCAGGCCGTTGTAGCCGTTGAGCGCGAGCAGAGTAGGCGCCTCGCCGTGAGCGCGAGAGCAGAGTAGGCGCCTCGCCGTGAGTGCCTCCGACTCAGTTCGCTCCGCAGGAAGTGCTTGCGAGCGAGCGCGCTCCTTTTCTTTTCCCCGGAAGAAATTCCCGGTGCTCCTCGTGCGCAGGCCGGATCGGATGTTTGCTGCCGTTGTGGCTGAGTGGAGCGGAGCGGAAAACGGGCCCGGCAGTTGCCCTACCTGAGAGAAGAACTTGAAATACGGTCGGTGTCTCTGTGTGTGTGTCTTACCTTTCGAGCGGCCCCCGTTCTCCCTCTCGGCGGCGCCCGGACCGCGAGGACGACGCGAAACGGGCTCGGAAGGAAAGGCGCTTCTCTCCCTGCCCCTTCCTTCCTTGTAAGACACGAGAAACTTTTCTTCTTTACTATTCCTTTCAGACTTTGGTACTATTAGTTAACTTTTCCGGGTTTGTGGGTGTCACTCTTGGGAAGTTGTGGATATTTGAGTTTTACCGTCGTCGTTCTAAAAATAAGGTAGCATCATTTCTATCACACGCAGAAAAAAGGTTTGAAAGAAATTCTCCGTGTGTCTCATCTCAAATTAAACGTACTTAGGCATTACCTCGGGCCAGGATATTTTATATGCCACGACTCATCCAGATTTAAACATTTTAAACCCATTTATTTAAATAGGAAGAGACTTAAGAATATGCTTAACTTTATTACGAGGAAATCAGTGCGTAGCTTTATGTGGATCATATTTTTTTTAGGTATACTCTTCTGCAAGACTCAGTGGTTCATGTACTGTATATAATATTAATTTTATTAATGTTTGATTGTTTTTTAATGATTTTTAAATGTTTTTAGTGATTACTGTATTGTTTTTACAGTATCTGTAAGCAGCCTTGAGTTCCATCAGGGAAAAGGTTGGGGTATAAATAAATATGTAATGATGGTAATTCATTGTATTCCTTATTTTTGCTGTTATACTGTGACTAGTAGCTGTAACTGCTTTTAAGTCCCATTAATTTCAGTGAAAGGCTTAAACATATTTTTAAACATTTTATGTGCATACATGAATGGAAGAAGTTCACTATGTCTAGTTTGACTCACAAAGTTCTAAAGTTCCTCCCAGCTAGAATAGAATGTGGCAGCAGGTTTTTAATTTATTTAAACCATTTATAGACTTCCTTTTGTTATAAAAACAAAAAGGTGGTTTGCAAAATAAAGCCAGGGCAATAACATTTATAAACAGATTGCCAAAGTTCAATAGTACTGGTACTAGGAATTGGTGCCCAGGAATGCTGGCATGAAGTTTTTAGCAGCTGGTGCAACACCTGCACCATAGATGCCCGGCACATCTGTAAAAGTCAGTAGTTACACAGTGTGGAGCAAACCACAGAGAAGAAGGTTCTCATTTTGGTCACCATATGGTGTACTTGTACTGGACATATTACAGCTAGAAGAGCTTCTGATGATAACCTTAGTGAGTGAGCTGGGCAGTATGGAAGGAAGCAGTTCAAAGATAGTCTAGCACCAAGCTGTGCAAGACCTTATAAGTCTATGGCAAAGCTTTTGAAGTAGTTGGTTGTGTTTTTAGTTGTGCCTGCTCCACACTGGGGCAGCAGTGGACCTGGACTGGGTCCCTCCTTGGGACTTGACTGGTTTAGGATTCAGTAAGGCCTTCGCCAGCCTAGGTTCACCCCAGTAGGGCCCCAATTACTTGTGCATGTTAATTCCATTTACTGTACTGTATTTGGGTGTGTAACTCAGTGAATATTTCCGCAATGTTGAATGCTACCTCCTCTCGAGTAACTGTACCTATGAGTGCTGAGTTTGGCTGCAATTTGGCATGAAACAATATCAAATAGAAAGCTGTTGCCAAATAAAGATTGCTAGTATCCAATATATTTTATTGGGCTATCTGTTTATCAGGTTTCACAGAGGGTTTTTTTTTCAAGTATCTGAATAACCAGATAGGTGGGAATAATTAAAATAGTAATGAAACACAATCCTGTGTTTATAGAGTGCTATTGTCAGAGGAGCCTTATCCTTGTATTAATTTGCAAAGACCTGAACTACTTAGTTCTAGGATACTTCAGGAATTGCCTGAACCATTCTATCCTAGCTCGATCACTGAATAATCTGCAGGAGCATTGTTGCTCATTCCTCAAGTTGGTGAGGCTCACTTTATAACAACATGAAATAGAACCTGTCATGTCATTGTCCCAGTATTGTGGAATGCTCTGCCAATAGACATTCATCAAGTGCTTGCTGTTTTAACTTTTGAATGCCTGCTGAAAACATCTTTATTCTACCAGGCCTATGCAAGCAATTAAGAATACACCTTTCCACAATGGTTAATTTATATCTGTTACTAACTTTTTAATACAGGCAACTTTCCATTTATGCACATTCAGTATGTGTGTGACAGCACATACAAGCATCAGCCCAAAACCAGAAGTGACCTGAAAATGTCACAAAATAGGGCAGGGGTGGCATGGGGTGTTTGCAGGCTTTTTCAGTGGTATATAGATGTACCACAGAACGTAACCCCCTCATAAATGGAGGGTTGCCTGAATGTTTTTACTGGGTGGTTTTATGTATTTTTGTTGTAAACTGCTTTAATCCTTTTAATGAAATAGTGGTCTATAAATATTTTTAAAAATAAAAATAAATTATCTTGAGATTATGACAAGTATCTTCTTGTTTGAAATTTAGGCAGCAATGCTGTGAATGCTAATTTGGAAGTAAGTCCACCAAACTCAGTGGGATCAGATTGCTCTACATAAAAAAATGTGCTGTTTGTTACAAAAACACCTCTTAAATTGTAATATGCCTATAAATAGGGAAGAAGTAATGGCTTTGGAATCTGTACTGTTTACTGTTTCAAATACCTCAGCAAGTGAATTACTTGAATTACATTTGCTGATTTGCTTAAAGACTTATTTTCCTTTACAGAAGTTCTTCTAAAACATAAGCCTCTGTGCAAGCCATATATGCTAGCAGAATGTCTGGAGTTGAAGATGCTGCTGCTGTGTTATCTGAAGTGAACATTGGTGATTCATGCAAGCCGTTAGGTGAGCACAGAGAAGCCAATCCTGATGCAACCCCTAAAGATATTGTGGTCACTATTGGAGCTACTGTGCCAACTGGCTTTGAGCTAACTGCAGCGGATGAAGTACAAGAGAAGCTAGCATCAAAGTCTACAATTAGCAAGGACAGAGGGAAAATCTATTTTGAAATTCCCATAATCAGCCTTCCAAAGGTTTGCAGATTTTATTATTTGAATAATAATAACTATTTGATTGTTTGAGGGTGTTGTACTCCTTGCAGTTACTGATAGGTACATTTCCTTCATTGTAGTAAACTTTAGAAGTTCAAACTTTTTTTAAAATGTCTTTGTGTAGCAAGGAAACTTTCCTTGTATTTACATGAAAACCCATAAAAATTATTTGGGAAAGAAAATTAAAACTGAGGAGTGGGGAACAGAAACAGCCAAATACCGGCAGCAACCATTTTGCGTGCTTCTGATGCACAGCCACCAGTGTATGTGTCGTTTTTGGCCCTAGAATGGGGAGGGAGTGCAACAGGCTTATGTGTGATCGCTGACGTGCAAAATGACCCAGAATGCAACCCCAGGGGAAAAAGGGAGCTGTCTGTATTTTAATTTGAAATAATGGTAATTTTATGCCAATCCTTACACATCTACATTGTGTCCTATGAGACTTACTCCCAAGTAAGTAGATATAGGATTGAAGCATTTAATACCATATCATACTTAATTCTGAAGAGAGGTACATGTGCATTATTTATGCATGTATGCAAATAGAAGCTACAAAAATGAAACAAAGTTGTATTTAAAGTTTACAGTGATATAGCACAAAATGTCCTCAAGACATGAAATGCCCTCAGACACAACACATGTTTTGTTTTACATTTTTTAAGATAAAGGCAGCCACTACAAATGGTTGATCTACTACAGAACTTAAGTACAAGCGACAAATATCAAAAAAGGAGAATACAGCATTAAAAAAGATTATCTCGAATTTCATTTAGGTTCACCAGTTAAGATCCGTGGACAACTTATTTGTTATTGTTCAAGAATTCAAAGATTTTCAATTCAAGGAAACTAAGGTTAGTTGTTTCTCCCTCCCTCCCTCTCTCCCTCTCGCCTTGTATGTATCAGTACGTAAAGAGGTAGCCTAGTTAGTCGCTTGCAGCAAAAAAAATGTTGGTGGTTGTTTTTCTTATTGTGTATACAGGTGAAACTCGAAAAATTAGAATATCGTGGAAAAGTCCATTTATGTAAGCAGTTGTTTTCATTAGCTACTGGAGTTTAATATATGAGATAGACTCATGACATGTGTCAGATCCGCTTAGCAGTTGCTCACAAGTAACGACAAAGCCCGTCTTGTCTACAAACTAATTTATTATGCCAAAGCTATGTGCAAGCGGAGCTATCCAAAAACATGACTGCCTAGTCGCTTGAAGAATCCGCAAGTGCCTTCTTCCGGCTGCAACCCCAACATAGGAATCGCGGCATCCTTAGATGCTGCCTTCCCGGTCTTCCCACCCCTCTGCGCAGCTCAGGCGACGGAAGTGGCATCTCCCCCTCAGATCTGCTTTGCCGGGCGGTGCTGGGTCTATGAGCTGCCTCCTGGAGCCCTCCCTCCACCTGGCTGCCTGAGCGTAACTCCTCCCCAGAGGAGCTGCTGGAAGACTCACTGGAGAGAAGGGGCTTGGGCTGCCAGTACCCACCAGGACCCTGACTGGCAGCGGAGGGCAGTTCCCTGACAACATGCAAAGCGAGATATTTCAAGCCTTTGTTTGTTATAATTGTGATGATTATGGCGTACAGCTGATGAAAACTCCAAAGTTGAAATTGTTAATTTGGGGTTCTCATCAGCTGTACGCCATAATCATCACAATTATAACAAATAAAGGTTTGACATATCTCGCTTTGCATGTCATGAGTCTATCTCACATATTAGTTTCACCTTTTAAGTTGAATTACTGAACGAAATGAAACTTTCCACGATATTCTAATTTTTCGAGTTTCACCTGTATGTACCTACCACTTTTGCTGCCTCTTTGACACATCTGATGACATTGATAGCCTATAAAATAATTCTAAAGAACTGCAGAACATTGTTTTCCTTCTGAACACACCACATCTGTGCCACATGAGAGAGTGTTTTTTTAAATACAGGATAATTTCAGTAGTTGTCTGTGATATGAAGGTGTGGCTGTTGGTGAATGGGGTTGAAAGCTTAATGACATACGAACCATTTCACGTACCTAAACTTTCACCATTGTAGGCCCAATCTCTAATGTGCCATATCCGCAGCAGGGCCACAGCTGCCCCAGATAAACTCAGCTACTCTTCTGAAATTTAGCAAACATAGAAAATAATTGGTTGTATTAAATGACTTTTATGGATACTTTCTCCTGATATGTTTTAGGAAGAAGCTCTAAAGGATTTAGAGGACTTGGTTAAGATACTGCCATGGGAGGACCCTTTGGATGTGTGGAGGTTAAATACAAGCCTTAAGAAAAGAAAAACAAGGCGGAAAAAGGGCAATCAAACCAATGCAAAGAAAGAGAAACAAGAGGATGATGGGAGCAGAGAGCGAGCTGTTGATAAAAAACTGCACGAACCTGTGCAAAATGTTTTCGAGGCTACTGATGTCCAAGACCCAGAAAATACAGATGAAATTGTGCAACCAGGTGATGATGAATTGTCTGATTCTAAAGAAGAGTTGACATCCAATGGCGAAAGCAAAAATGGATCAGGTGACTGCAAGAAGTGTGAAATGAAAGCTGAGACGCTGAAGTTCCGGGTAACATGCAACAGAGCTGGTGATAACCACAGCTTCAAATCAAATGAGGCGGCAAGAGATTTTGGAGGAGCTGTGCAAGATTTCTTTCAGTGGAAAGCAGACATGACAAATTTTGATGTGGAGGTGCAGCATACTCCCCCCCCCAATTAAAAAATATTATTACTATTAGTGCATTAATAGTAGGGGTGGGTTAAAATATGACAGAATTTACATGTTTTAGCAATAAGCAGTAGTCTGCTTCTGACATTACGATGAAGTTCATATGATCGAAGTTTTTGCTTCTGTGTGCTATTAACTGCACTTTTAACATTATGCTGTAACCCGAAATTGGGGTTATCTTAACAATGGCTTATTTGGAACAAGCTAGCTTCAAAATCATTATTAATAATTAATTATAATTAAGTTAACCAGAACCTGTTGTTACAAGCTACAAAACAACAACAGAAGTGAAAACATCTGATCTTGCAGCTGTGCCAAAGGTAGGAAGGAGAGTGGGGGAGTATTGAAGCCCAAGGCTTGCTCTGTTCTGTTACCATCATGGAAAACCATAGCTTTTCTTTATCTTGATGTCTGAACCAGCTCAAACTAAAATGGAGATGGCTAAGTTAGTATTAAATTATGTTGAGATTTCATACTGGGACCACTGCTCACATATACTGGCCAGTCTTAAAATTACATCTTTTACATTAAATGTAATGTAGCCTTCCCAGTTCGAGAGATTTAGGCTTGGAATGACTGGCAATCCGGTGCTGACTAATGGTCTCAAAGCTTGCCCAACTACAAGATACCTCATTCTATGTTACAAGGAAACGTAATGGAGGTTGGATATAGTGTTTTGTATTTCACTTCCTTGTAATCTGCAAAAGTGGGGTGGGGAAGATAAATGTTCTAAGAATTAGTTGGATTGCTGTATATTTTAGTGGTTGGCATGTTTTCCTAGTTTCCCCCCCACCTCAGACTCCACTTCACATAGCAAAAATATACCAGTGGATGGTCATTGCTTTTTTTGCATTACCTCAGGCAGGGGTGCCAATTTGAATGAAATATTGTGAGGGCCCAGGCAAGCCCCGCCCCGCATAATCAGTCACGTGACACAGTGCACACACACCATTTGAATGGCAATGCCTATCAACTTCGTGGGGGCCCAGCCCCCTCAAATATTTTATTGTGGGGGCCAAAGCCCCCACAGCTCCTAGAAGTTGGCTCCTATGACCTCAGGATTTCTAATTCCTAGAATTCCTAGCCATATAATTCCTAGCCTGGGATGTTTCAGCTGTTTGCCTATTTCAGCTATCCTGTCATAGCTGCTGGAAGGGATGGGTAGCAAAGGATGAACTAGATCCTGGGAGACTAAACAGATTATGTGGGTCAGATTGTTCATCTCCCAAGTATAGGGGACTGTGGAAGATAGCCCTTTAAAGGATAGAATTTTGGAAAATCCTACATTAGCACTTCAGTGAGGTAGTCTATTCTGTTTTTTGTGTATATATCATGGTTTACCTATAGTAAAAGGGAATGTCTGTGTTAAACATAAGGGACTTTTACTCTAGGTTCTCCTCAACATCCACAATAATGAAGTGGTAGTGGGGATTGCCTTAACAGAAGAGAGTCTTCATAGAAGAAATATTACCCATTTCGGACCCACAACTCTTCGATCTACTCTAGCTTATGGTATGCTCAGGTAAGGAAACTGGAACAGTTGCAAGATCTCTTAAACCATATGTTCTCTATTCATACTTGTGGAACTGCATGTTTTGCATATTCTGCTACTTTTGAACATTAAACAGAGGGCCCCCTCAATGTACTTTGCATTAGTGGGCAGTTAAGTATTTCTTGTGGTCAGTTCCTGAGTGTGGAACTTCTTTCCTTTAGAAGTAATTCTCCTTAAATGAAATACTCCTGTGTATCTTTCCCCCTTTTTATAATTTTTTTTATTGTTTAAGTGTATTAATTTTTTTCTATTATGTCCTACAGCCTATAGGGACCATATTTATAAATCATTAGTTACTGTGTGCTTAGGATTTTTAAGATCAGACATGTACTTGGTAGTGTCTTTTGTTTGATTCATTATCTTACACTTTGCCCTTGATTTCTGCCCAGAAATTCAAAAGGGGAAGTTGGATGCATTTTACAAAGATACAGCATTGTTGTTGTTGTTTTTGCCTTTGTCTTTATCTTTATTATACAAACTTTGGTCCTAATTTTGTTTAGGCTTTGTGAACTTCAGCCAGCTGACATAATAATTGATCCAATGTGTGGGACAGGTGCTATACCAATAGAGGTACTGTAGCTTTTTTATCTTTTCAGTTTTAAAGTAAAGCATAAAATACCCAGCTTGGGTTGGAACCCTATACCCACTTATCAGGAAGTAAGTACTGTTAAATCCAGTGTTACTAAGTTCTTCTTAGACATACATAGGATTGCACCATGTCTACTAACAACCTGGGGCAAAGCAGTCTGATGGGCAGGGTGCAAATAATAAAATTATTATTTATTAGTAGTAATATCTTCAGATTTGATAGTAAGCTACGAAACAGCCTAATCCCTTGAAGTCCCAGAAATGTCTTGGCATGTTGGTGTATTATTGCAACACATTGTATAGAATTTGGTGTACTGGAACATAAGGGTGACAAAGCAATCTTTAATATCTCTACATGGAAATCAGACTGGGTTCAAAGGGATTTACTCCCTTGTTTGATTAGGATTGTAAACTTTGATTCCTTATGCTGTGTTGGGTAAACAATATGACCAGATAAGTTGCCCATCCTCAGGATAGCATGATGTATAAACCATTTCTACTTCCACAACTATGATTAAATATTTATATGTTTTGTAAGTGCTTGGTTATCTTTAATGTAGTCTTGGAAATCTTTGTAGCACACCTATGAGATAGGCCAGTATTACTGCAGTGCTGGTCCTGTATGAGATCCCACAGCTCTTTGCAAGTTCCTGTGTATTTTAGTTCAGCACAGTGTGGTAGGTATTTTCAGCAGCTGTCAAATACAGAATTTTCTCTCTACCTGTTGTGACTCTCTGGCCTAAAGGTGTAAAGGACTTTCCAGAATCTAAGCAAGGTGAAAGAACAAATTGCTCTCCTTTGAGCTGGGATCACAGTGTGGAAACCTCAACTTGGTTAGCTTGGGCTTTTGTTTAACAATCCTCCAACAAAGGGAATAATTTCTTAGCTTCCATGCAGAGACATAGGGTAAAAGTTCCAATCTAGAGTCATTTTTTGTGGGTGGATTGCTCATCTGCTTTCTGTTTTTTTTACCCTTGGGATTTCCTTGGCACTACAGCAGAGAAATCCCTCCCCTTATTTGGGGTGGTGGACTAAGGATCAGGTCCCCTTCTGATAATTTGTGCCATATAATGCATTCATAGATGTTATCTCCTAGAATTAGATTTCAGTTGGGTTCTTGCATTGCTGCTAAGTTTGCTGTTTCTTTCTCATTGATAGGGGGCTACTGAATGGCCTAACTGCTACCATATGGCTGGGGATAACAATCCACAGGCTGTGAAGAGAACAGCAAATAATATTGCCTCTTTACTGAAGGAAATTCAAAGTAAAGAAAGGTGGGAATTAAGTACCCAGTGGTGGTTTATGCCATATATTTGTTTTGCCATTTGTTTGAGTAACTTTTTCATAGTCACTTACGTATTTTAAAAATGTTTCCCAGTTCGTTAACTTGGGCTTGTTGGTATGGTATGAAAAATTTCCAAGTAATAACTCCTTAACTGATCTGGTTTTTTGTTCTTAACAGCACACCTGCAGGCAAACCTATAGATAGTCTTCAGTGGGATATCTGTAGTCTACCTCTGAGGACTGGCTCTGTGGATGTCATTGTAACGGATATGCCATTTGGAAAGAGGTAAATGATGGGTGTTTTACAGCTGTGTTTCTGATCCAGAGCCTTACAGGTACAATGAAGCTTCCAAACTAAGAAGGAATTGCTGAATTTGAGTGTTGAACTGCATTGTAGTTACCAAGTTGAAAACGATTGCATTTCTGTAGGTCTCCATCTCTGCTCAGCTGATGGTCAACATATCTGTGGGTCTTGATCTTTATTTTTTTTTCTTATTTTTTAAAAATTCTTTATTAGCCCCAATAAAGTAAATACATAAATATTTGGACAAATAGTCATAATGTTGCAACAGGCTGAAAGCAGCATAAGGTTGAACATTATCATTAAGCTTATTATTCCAAAATAATATGAAGAAAAACCCACAATTTTTCTATGGACAGATTAGGCTGGTTTATATGTATTCTTTTATAATAAGTTAATGTAATCATTGTTACTATAGACCAGAATTTTTTCAAACCATGCACATAAAGTAGGAGATAAACATTTTTCCAGTTTTTGGCTATAACATTCACAACAGTTGCAAGGTTGAATAATATTTCTCAGCCATTTTCCTGGATAACATCATTCAGATACCCAAGTAACAGTATTTTAACTTCTAAAAGTATGTGATATCCCAACATACCAGAAATGTAGCCTGTACAAATTTCAAAAATGTTTGTATTTGAGAGCAGTTCTAAAAGGTGTGTACGGTAGTACCTCGGTTTTCTAACATCTTTGTTGACGAACATTTCGGTTTTCGCCGTAAATCCGGAAGTAAATGCTTCAGTTTCTCAATACGCCTCGGAAGTCAAACTAGCTACATGGCTTCCGCTGAGTGCAAGACATTGTTGGGCCCGTTTCTTCATCGTACATGGCTGATTTTCCAGCATGGTATTTGGTGTTAAAATAGCTCCATAATCAATTTCTCTTTTGCACCTTAAGATGGGAGGAACATTCCCTGCAATTATTCAGTATTTGTTCAGGAGATGCCTTGAAAATATACGAGAGAGACATTGCACATACCTTTGTAAATCAAGAAAATCATTAATAAGGGAGGTAGAGGGTAGGAGCAAACAGATTATTCTACCGTCTACAAATCTTTTTTGAAGTTTAGTTAAATCTGAGACTATCAGGGTTCTACAGAACCAACCAGATTCCAAACTGGAGACCTTATTCTTCACTTGTATTCATGCAACCCTCTACGCAATGTTCATTCAATAAATTATTAAAAGCAAGGCAGTATGAAAGGCTTGGATTCTCTCCCCACCCTGCCTCGTTAATTTGAAAGGAGATGTAGTTGATTAAGCAGATGAATAAACTCACTACTATGGGTAAGAAATACTGGACAATAGACTATTTGTACTTCTAAGTTTCCTTTCTGTTGCTTCTCAATTTCACTCTAGGATAGGGTCTAAGAAAAAGAACTGGGATCTCTACCCATCCTGCCTTATGGAGATGGGCCGGATCTGCAGACCAAGGACTGGCAGAGCTGTGCTGCTGACTCAAGATAGGAAATGCTTTGCCAAGGTAGGTAGTGGCTAGCTAACCCCCAGCCATTTGTTAACAGTGCTGTTTGCTCTTCACTGCTGAAGGCAGGACAATGGTATTGCTGTTATCTAGGATAAATGCTGCCAAAACTGCAAGTCAAATATTCTTGTTTCAATATAGAGCAATTTGCTGCCATTTAGAAAAGACTATTACAGCATTATCAATTTTCATTGCTCAACTGTGTAATATATATTATTCTAGATCCCAAATTGTGCTTTTAAACTAAGGATAAAGGGCTCCCTTCCCCCCCCCCCAAAAAAAAGCCAAGAAGGGTGGTGGACAGAGGGAGAAACTGATTTATCTGGTATGCTATGTGGGCTGACTAAAAAGAGAGAGTTGAAGATATGGGCTAAAGTAAGTGACAAATGGGCACATTTTCAATAGCAAGTGAAAATTGAAAACTATCTGTAACTTTAATGTCTGCTTGTCAAGAGAAACTTGCCACTCATTTGCATTTCAGGCCTTGTCAAAAATGGGACACCTGTGGCGAAAATCTCACACCATCTGGGTGAATGTTGGTGGACTCCATGCTGCTGTGTACCTTTTGAAACGCTCTGCAGAAAAAAATTAGAGAAAAGATCATACTGGTAACACCTTGATCAATTTACTGACCACACATGTACTCTTCTACATTTTTGAGGCCTATTAGTTTATTGTTTCCCTGTGATTCTGAGTCAACCCATCCTTATGATATTGAATGGAGTAAAAAATAAGGAGCAAGTGAGCAAGCTTTCTGGTCCAAGGATCAGTTGTGTCATACCTAACTAGAAGCTCTTGAAGGAGTTTTCAGGGCTTAAATAGAAAAGTATAGCCAATTTATTAATGAAACTAGTAACTCTTCAATGTGCCTGTGAACCTGAGTTACTGTTTCAGTTTGGGTGCAAATATATTTTTCATATTCATAGAGCAAGTTATCTATCCTGTTTCCTACTACAGGACAGCTAATTTAAGATGAAAATATTTTTTCCATTGGAGAAGCACCTCCACGTTGTTTTGTTTAGTTGCCAAAAATAGGCGACTAGTTTGTTGCTTCTGTTAATTATATGATAAGCTGTATCCCAGAATCCATTTGTTCAACAACTTCAGAGCTCAATAGTGCTGCCTGTTTTCTCACCTGCTACCTCAATTTATGCTTCGATTCACTTGTTTACTTTGATCTGCCATGTATATTGCTGAGAATGTGTACTATCAGCCTCAGCATATTTCTGTAGTCATGGTTTTGATTTGGAATAAGACTTGAAAAATGCTGTAATAGCCTTCCCCGTGTACTACTACTACTGTTGGTTTTGGACACAGGATAGATTTAGATGAGAATATTTAGTGTGGTTGAATTTAACCTGATAATATATCTAGTTGTGTCATCTAACAAATAATATACTCAAATGTTCCCTAACAGTAACCTATAATAATGCTTATGCACCATCCAGTGACTAAGGTTTATTACAGCTGTGTTCAAGAAATGTTGCCTGTGGGTTGTGTCCATTGTTTTTATGTGTACTGAAACTGATTTGTCAAATTTGGGAGCCTTTTCCTGTGAGCTTGAAAAGAATAGCTAAAATACTACTCTAAAATATATGTTGAATGCACTGTTCTTCAGTCTAGAAAGCATTTGGGGGGATGAAACATATTATACATGCTTGAAATTTTTAATTCAGATTTTGAGCTAAAGGTTTAGGAGGGGGAGAGGAATGAATGCTTGTGAGCTAAGAGATGAGCTACATGCAGCTGTAAAAGGCTATGAATGAAGTTCTTTCATGAGAAATAAAGCACCAGCACTGTTCCAATTACTGTAAAAAGGTAGCTCATTCTTTGTCATTAGAACACTTTTGCCCTCCCAGGTTGCCATTTATTTCCTATCTATGGGGGTTACTTTGGTGTTTCTCACTGTTGTTGTAGCATTGAATTTTGATGTTATAATTTTACCTCTGTGTAATAAAGTTTTTACCAGAGCTATCTGCTTTTTGTTCTGCTGTTCACTTGGGTCACATAAAATGAGGTTAGTAGTTTATTTTCAGAAAACTATATTTAATAATTTCTTAAGCTGCAAAGATTATCAGTGGAAGTCTGTCATCTATTCATCCATATTTATGACTAGCTCAAGTGACCCTTGAGTCTAAGGCCCAAGCCTGCAGTATTTTAAACATAATGATACAATTGTTGAAACCTCCAGGGGGTGACTCATAAAACTTTCAAATTAAAAATAAATAAAAACCCTGCTTCTCCCCCCCCCCCAAAAAAAACTAACTCGAAGTGACTTACAACAATAAATTAATAATACATACTTTAAAACCAGCATAAAAAATCTGAAGCATTCATTTTTTAAAGACAGAATTTAAAACATCTCATTAAAATATATTACTGTCAGTTCTGGTTAGTGTTCAAAATACCCCAAGCACTTTTTACGACTGGCACAGGTCCAGTTGTGATCCATAGCTGTCAACTTTCCCTTTTTTGTGGGAAATTCCCTTATTCCAGCACCGTTTCCCATTGCAAAAAAAAGGAAAAGTTGACAGCTATGTTGTGACCACATGGAGAACTCTGGGTAACAGGTTGGTGACTGTTATCTGCATGCTGGCCCCTCCAGCTTTCTTAAGCAGGTAAGCAGAAGAGTTTATTTACTGCATTAATATCCCAACTTTTTCTCCAAAGAGTACATGGTTCACCCCCATTCTCAGTCAGTCCCTACAACAACCCTGTGAGGTAGGTTAAGAGGCTGTGACTGACCCAAGGTCACCCCGTGAGCTTCATGACTAAGCGAGGATTTGAACCCTGATCTCACAGGTCTTAGTCCGACACTATAATCAATACACCACACTAGCTTCCTAGAGTACTTCTGCTATTGGACAGCTATATAAATAAATATGGGGAAAACAAAATGTTACTTAGAGAAGGATCTGAAATATTTTCCTTGGAACTCAGATTTGATTTGTTCTGGATTGTTTTACTTGATGCTTTAATATGTTGTAAACTGCTTTGAAATTTTTTCTTTATAATGCAGTATAGAAACAGGAAGCCCCAGTATAGAAATGAAATTAATAATAATAATAAACCCCACTGTTGATAAGGCACCTGGACATCCCATTGTGGTGAATGTGACCTATGTTTAAGGTGCCATTTGACAATTAGCTTATATATCTGAGCTTCTAACATTGATTCTGGTAGATTTTTGTAATTATAACGGTGACTGTCAGAGTGTAACAACTACAGTGGTACCCCGGTTTTTGAACAGCTTATTTCTCGAACTACTTGGAACCCGAACACTTCAAACCTGGAAATGAGTGTTCCGGTTTTCAAACTTTTTTCGGAAGCCGAACGTGCTCCAATTTGAGTGTACACTTCTGTTTTGACCGAGCGGCTTGGCCCCAGCAGTGACTGCCGCCAGTTCCTTCCCTTCCCTTTCCTCTGCTGGGAAGCGCCTCTTTTCTCGGTACTGGGCGGCTCCTCAGAATATAAGTGACTGTGGAGTAGGGAGACTTGGAAGTTGGTGACTCTCCCCCAGTACTCAGAGAGACGGTGTTGGAGGGGAAGCATGTGGTCAGTGTGGGTGCCATATTCCCGAGCGAGGGATCGGGCGGTCGCACTGCACGGAGGCTCCAGCCCACCCGGCTCAGCGTCAGGCAGCTAGGAGTGCAACCGAGCAGCTTCTGCCTCCGCCTCCTCTCCACGCTCTGGTGCTGCTGCCGTGTCCCAATGCCGCCATGCCAGTGGAGACAGATGCCCTGGGACTCGCCTGAGTGAATGGGGAGTGTGGCCAGATGCCAGAAAACATGCAAGGGGGGGGGGAGAATGGGCCGGCTTGGGTGGGGGCGATAGAACTTTTGCCTCACTTTCCTCCCCCCCCCCACTTAAACTACCCCCTCCCGCCTCATCCCTCCAGTGGCAATGGGTAGATGATTGCCAGTTTTTGATTGCAGCCTGGTTTATTGCTTTCATTTTATGGATCAATGGTCTCATTAGATAGTAACATTCATGTTAAATTGCTGTTTTAGGGGTTGTTTTTAATTGGAACGGATTAATCCATTTTGCATTACTTTCTATAGGAAAGTATGCCTTGGTTTTGGAATGCTTTGGTTTTGGAACAGACTTCCAGAACAGATTGTTTGAGAACCAAGGTACCCCCCCCTCTCTCTCTCTCTCTGTGTGTGTGTGTGTGTGTGTGTGACCAGCAATTGCTCTGGAAGGTCTCAGGGCAGCAGTATTTCCACACACACAAATGATTTTAGCCACTGAGGTCCCTAATCCAGGCACGTTTTCCTTGGGAGGAAACCCCGTGGAACTGTTGGGATTTATTTCCAAGTAGAAGACAGCCTCCAGACCAGGATTAGAAACAACCATTCCACACACCCAATTGTTGCCCAAATTGCTTCCTTTGTTTCTTAGAGATTGTAGTGTATTTTATTGTAGTACACATTGAATTCCATAAAACGAATTCATCTGTCAGGCATGCTTTGATGGTGTTTCCTGCTTGGCAGGGGGTTGGACTGGATGGCCCTTGTGGTCTCTTCCAACTCTATGATTCTATGATTCTATGATGCTCATCTTAAGTCTGCATGATACCTCCTGCAGTCCTGCATCCATTTTGAGCTTCTCCATCATGCCCACTTTTCCTCCCCACTGCACCCCACCCTGTTACTGTGCTTCCCCTCCAGTTTAGTCAGAGTCACATTTCTGGGTATTCCCAAATCTTATTCACTACATTGTAGGTGGTGCTGATAAATATATACCTGAATGGCAGCTTTATTTATTTCCCACAAATGGGCCAGGGCTCCTGCCCACCAATTACTGCATCTACACAGCTGCAAGGATGTCCAGGAATCAGCATCCCAGAAGCTGCCTGCTTCTTCTTGCACTGCTTTCCAATCAGCATCCCTCTCTTTACACACAAGGTGTCTGCTGCAGCGGGGAAGGGCAGCCCTTCGCTGGGCAAGCAGCAGCGAGCCATCTTAGCTGCGATGCCAGGTGGGGAGATTATTTTCCCAGCCAGCAGGGGGAAAGTTGGGTAATAATAATAATAATAATAATAATAATAATAATAATAATAATTAATAATGTATTTATACCCCACCCATCTGGCTGGGTTTCCCCAGCCACTCTGGGCGGCTTCCAACAAAGTATTAAAATACAGTAGTCTGTCAAAAATTAAAAGCTTCTCTAAACAGGGCTGCCTTCAGATGTCTTCTAAAAGTCTGGTAGTTGTTTTTCTCTTTGACATCTTTTAAGGTGCTGGAATGGGGGTCTGGAGAATTCCGGCTGAAGAAAAGCACTGCTGCTCCCTGTAATCATCTTGTTAGAAGAAGTACTTCAGCTTCCAGTTCCTGGTTCCTAGGAAATGGGCATGAGCAAGCTGCAGGTTCCTCATCCCTGTTATAAAAAAGCAAATGTCTTCCCCCAATGATCCTGGGAACTGTAGTTTGTTATGGGCTCTGGGAATAGCTCCCATTAGCAGAGATCCGTGGAGTCCGAGGAGTTCTAATTTTTTGAGTTTCACCTGTATAATCCCTAGTATAGTAAGATAAGACCTTTGGAGCAGGCATTTTTTTAAAAAAAGTTTTTTTATGAACCGCCCTAGTAGGGCAATAATTATTCCTTGATAATTTGTCACCTCCTCCATTATGGAACATGGGGCGATCCGCCCCCTACGCCCGCCCCCCCCCCCTTGCTATGCTCCTGGCTGTGACCTGTGGCAGGGGAAGTGTTTCACAGTCATCTTGCCAACTGGATGAGGAAGCTGAATTTAGAGATTCCTATGGTTTTATGGAAAGTGTTTCTCTGTGGGCCACCTGGGCAGGACAATGGACGTGATTCTCTCCCATGCCAACACCACAACTCTGCCATCTTTAGTGCAGAAGCATCAGCCAAAGTTTCCTCCGATTAAGACAGCTGCTCAGCTCATTTCTGAGCAAGAGGAGACTTCTGAGCTAGGCCAGCTGGGACGGAGCCGAGATGCCCATACGGAGGCCAAGTGGGGAGAGCTTTTAAGATCAGGTAAGAGGAAGTGCTTCCCTCCCAGGTCCCCCATGCTCCTGCCCCAGACTGGTGCTAGTGCGGCTGGGAGCCAGGCACCTGCTGATGTCTCCATTTGCAGCAAGGGAAAGACCCGGCCTGGGAGGGACTGGAGCCCAGATGGAGGGCACTTGCCGCAGAGGTACTGGGACAAGGAAGGACGGAGACCCCCGTACGGAGGCAAAGTGGGGAAACGCTCAGAGTTCAGGTGGATGGAAATGCCAATTGAGTGCCCTATATTATAGGAATGCTTCCTTCCCGTGTGCCCCACCCTCATGTGCCAGACTGGTGCTAGCATGGTTGGGAGCCAGGCACCTGCTGATGTCTCAGTTTTCTTTGCAAGGAGGGAGCCTTTCCACAACATTTACCTTGTTCTGGCCAAACCCCTGGAGAGACATGACGACCCTCAGGTACTGGAGCAGAGGGGAAGGTAGGGGTTGTTCTGAAACACAATTGGGGAGTCATAGGAACACTGTCCCCTGTGGCTGTTGCTGAAGCCACCCTTATAAAAGGAACAGGTAAGAGGAAGGAAAGATTTGCATGGGGCTGGGAGAACACCCTACAAGTTGAGCGTACGTGTTTTATGCTGTGGATGCATTTCTGAAAAAAAGGCTTACGCTAATAAGACAGGGTTTGGGAACTGGGGTCCCTCCTACAGGTATTTCTCAACTACAGCTCCCTTTGTCTTTAACCATTGTCCTTTTACTCCTGCTTTTCAGACAAACACCCAGGTGGCCATGCTGCAAGTGGACATTCTGCACCTTCAAAACCAAGGCTTAGTCCCAGAACCATTTTCGTTTGGTTTATTTGAAATAATTTTCATTAAAGGTTTTCGAAAGTACATGAATTACAGTGGTACCTCGGGTTACATACGCTTCAGGTTACATACGCTTCAGGTTACATACTCCGCTAACCCAGAAATAATGCTTCAGGTTAAGAACTTTGCTTCAGGATAAGAACAGAAATCGTGCTCTGGTGGCGCAGCGGCAGCAGGAGGTCCCATTAGCTAAAGTGGTGCTTCAGGTTAAGAACAGTTCCAGGTTAAGAACGGACCTCCGGAACGAATTAAGTACGTAACCAGATGTACCACTGTATCTTTTTTCAAGTTGACTTTGGTCTCTGATAGCTCATTCACATGTTCAGGGATTCTTTCCTTGAAGCAGCCCTTAGCCAACAGTTCTGCCATGCTTTAAGGATACCTTCTTTCTTCCAGGATCTCCTTTGTGCACCACTTGTGGCTCCTGCAGAAGCACTCCCTTGTAAAAAGAACAGGTATGAGGAAGGGAAGATTTGCATGGGGCTGGGAGAACACTCTACAAGTTCAGGGTCAACAGAGAACGGGAGAAGAACCTTCCTGCATGAGAGCAGAAAGGAGATGTTCTCGTCTTGAAGTGGGTGGGCCAGGCTTTCTTTGGGAGCAATGTCAGGGCAGGGGCATTGGGAACCCATTCCCCACGTCTGCCAGGAGGATACCAATTCCTTCCCCCACAGGGCCACGCTTCAAGAGAATGGTCTCCATCGCCAGTGCGACGAACCCCCACCTCTCAATTACTAAAATCGTGTCCACAAGGGTACAGGGGTGAAACCAACCCCCCTCCACTTGGTTCACCTCAAAACAAACCCCTCTTACTTCGAGGGCTTAATAGTAATGAGAGTCTTTTTCAAGCTTTCGTGGCCTGGTATCCTTACTACTCTGGGTTACTTAAATGAACAACCTCTTGCCTACAGTAAAGGGCCTCCCTCAGTTCGGATCCCCACTGTCTCGATTTCCCTCAACACTCTGGCAACTTCGTGGCACTCTGGGTTCCATCTAACCCTTTTCTGAGTGACTCTAGGACACAAACTATCGCCTCCCTTTCCTCAGGTAAGTTTTGCCCTTTCTTGAGTCCACTCCTCTGTGAGATTTGATACCTTGCTGGACCAATAATGATGATTCCTCCTTGGCACCAAAAAGAACTGAACTTTATTTTCTTGAGAACATAGTTGTTTTAAAGATTCATGCATTCACCAACTTAGTTGCGGTAATACAGAAACATCTTTCGATCTATAGTTTCATATTAAACAGATCCTAACCTAAACCACCACTATCCAGGCCCCACACCCTTCTTCTTCCCTGTCTCCACACACACACACCCTCCCTCTTCTCCACTGTCAAAACAGCTGTTCCCTCCTTTTAAAGGGGGGGGCCACCCCGCCCCCAAAGGATGAACTGTCAGTCAAGATGAAGGTGGATTAACTCCTTCTGAGCCAGGAGGTAATAACTCCTCCACCCTAGGGCCAATCCGTCACAGCCAATACCCAAGCTGATGGACAAGAGTGAGACTCTATCATCCATGGCATTCCAGTCTTTCCTTTCTGGATTGTAAAGTCCTTCCAAGTTGCCGGAGGAATCCATGCTGCTCAGTGCCTTGCATGTCTTCTGGGATGTCACGCATGCTGTCTGAATGTGCCAGTCTGACAAGAGGAGAAGGGCATCACTGGCATATGTTAAAACTCAATAAAGAAATTGGAGGAACTGGTTGCTTTTGCTATGCCAAAGATTAAATAATATATTGTGATAAAGATTGTTAAAAAGAAAAAGTAACAAGCAGTTTTCTTGCCTTCTCTGCCCGCTGCTGGGAGCTCTGCTTAAGAAGGCTGAAGCCAGCTGGTTCTCAGCAATTTCTCCTTGGAGTCTTTGAAGCTGCAGGTGAAGTCACTCCCCCTTCTCCCCCTTGAGGCTGCTGTTCAGCAGGTGAAGCTGACTCCTGCCCCATGACACTATCCCCCTCCCCAAGTTGCACCTCCACCTGCCGGATGGGTGCTGCCTTTTGGGGAGCACGACGGTGGAAGTGTTGGACCAACCAGATGTTGGGGGAGCATGAACATGTAAGGCATCTTCCCATGAGGATTTTCCATTAAGTCCATGTCCATTAAAAAGGCTGCAGCTCCCCCAATTTCTATCATCTTTAGCAATCACACATAGCCGAGTAAGATTGTCTTCCATGAACACGATCTTAACAGTGAGTCCATAATGGACTGTGGAGGCCAATTCTGGGTCCACACATCCTTCCACAGTGGGGACATAGGTTTCCTGGCAGGAGTCGATCACAGTGAGGGTTTGCTGAACGTGCATGTTTCTGAGCATGTTTCTCCCTTTTGTCCTGATTTTGAGCGTCTTCAAAGTCCATGACACCTTTGGTAAAGGCTGTTCTCCAATTGGAGTGCTCGCAGGCCAGCCATTCCCGAATGTTTATACTACATTTCTTTTAGATTTGCCTTGAGTCTTTAAACCTATTTTGTTGACCACCAGCATTACATTTTTAAGTTGCTTGGGAATACGATAATCAGGTATAGCCCAGGTCTGTAAAGCAGCTTTCCAAGTAATTGGAGGGGGTGGTGTAAGGCACCTGGGCCTTAGCAATACAAGCCAAGCCCTAGCTCCGTGGCTCTCCTAAACTGAGGGAATTCTGTTCCCGGGCAGCTGGCAGAGCCCCTCTTCTCGTCAGGGAACGGCCACATGTCCTGGGCAATGGTGACTGGACTATTGATCCTAAGCTGAATAGCTGACCTGCCCAGCTTCAGGTCTTCCACCAAGTGCCCCCCTTCTAGAACCCACTCTCAACTGCCTCCCCCCCCCCCAACATTCAAACTCCCTTTCCAAGCCTCCTCCAATCTTCTCTCTCCACCAGAATTCCACTCCCCCCCCCCCACTTGACATTCTATCACTTCAATTATCCTATTACACATTTTATGGGGCCAGGATAACTGAGTGTGAGGTGGCAGGAAAAGAGGCTTTGAGCAAGGGGTGCTGAGGAGGAGAGTCTGGAATCCAACTTGGGAAGGCTGAATGCCCTGCTGTGAGGAACATGTCCCTCTTGAAAGGACCCTGCTGTACTCTTTCCTAAAGCTACAACAGTCTCCGCCATGTCTCAGTTCTCCAAAGAACCACTCAGCAGAGAGAGGGGAGGCACCCAACTTTTGGAGCAATACTTTCTCTGCTGTGGCCATAGAGACATGTTTTATTGTAGGTGGGGCAGATGAAGGCGTCCAGTTTTGCTGCTGGAGGTGCACTGTCTTGCAGCTATCACAGTGAGAAAATCATGTCAACTGTTGACTTCTGATCTTTAAAGCTGCATTGTGATTTGGGATAGACCATGTCAGCAAGTAACTGTAATTTGTTGAGAACTCCACGGCAAAGATTTTCCCCACAGTACTCAGCAGGGAGATTCCACGGTACAGCGGTACCTTGGTTCCCAAACTTAATCCGTTCCGGACGTCTGTTCCAAAACCAAAGCATTTCCTGAACTATTTTTCAATACCTCCCTAAAGCTAATATATGCGCTGACAAATGGCATTTGCTGCAATAGCACTTTGGAGAGTGGTAAATTTTGGTAGGACAATAGATCAGGGAAAGAGTCTAATATTCCTTCCCCATACAGTATATTAAAATCTCAATCCAGATTACAATGATCTCTGCTGCTGTTATTTTTAAAGGAAAAACAAACCCAGGATAGATCATCATATGGTAAATGTTTCGTATGTTCTGGATCTTCGTAAACCAGTCTTCTGTGTCGTCCAATTGCTACCACGTAGTGAATTTTTTTCCTGTTTGTTCAGGTTTTTGACTTGTGGCAAAATTCTCCTAATTTATCAGGGGCAATACTTACCGTACTGACTGACTTCCAAAGTGGTTATGCCTATGTTATGGGATCAATTACCATTTGGTACCTAGTCATTTGTACTTGCCCCACATTTAAAGTGCAACCCTGTGCATATATACTCAGATGTAAATTCCTTTTCCTCCCACGTAAGCATACACAGAATTCCAGCCTGAATTCAGGGGATTTCCTTTGTTGTGAATTCTGATCTCAGCACACTGTTTGCTTATGCAAGTTCCATTAATTTCAATAAATCTTGAAACTAAAGTCCTTTACAAATCAAACTCTGTTTTGAAGCAAAAAAAGTAAATAAAAACATGTTTTAGCAAAAAATACCCAGTAACACAGTATGATGCTCTGTAAAGCAAGCAAAGAATTGCTGCATTTGGATGCCTTTTAAAATCTATGCAGAAGATTTGACTGAAATGAAAAAGCAAATAGCATGTCATTCTTACAATTGGATATAGATTAATTTCCAAAAGCACTGTGTACACAGATGGGGGGGAAACTGATTAATTTATACCAATTATACATATGAATCACCAACCAAACTTCAGTGCTAAAAACAGGTTTTAAAGTTGGCATTCTAAAACCAAGGTGTGCTTTCCCATAGAAAGTAATGCAAAATGGATTAATCCGTTCCAGACTTTTAAAAACAAACCCTAAAACAGCAATTTAACACTTCCCACCCACATACCTCATTGTTAATAGCATCCAGATTAATTCATTCTATTTCCATACAAACAGGATCCCTTCATTTCTTCATTGCCAAGCTTATTGCTGTTAAAACAGGCTTTGGAGGCTACTTCCCCATTTACTGCAGAACTGCCAGGCTTTGTTCACTTTTTACCCTGTAAAAATGTGCAGGCATCCACATGACGTAGCCACCATAATGTTCTGCTCCAACATCTTCCCTAATCAGACTTGGGAAATACAATGTTTTATTTTTAAAATACCCATAGCAACCCACAATAGCTGGTTTCCACAGGTGTAGATGACCCATCACATTTCTGAAATTCTGACTATACAGGCTGCTAGTTGCTAGTATGCTCTAGTCCAGTGTTTTTCAACCTTTTTTGGGCAAAGGCACACTTGTTTCATGAAAAAAATCACGAGGCACACCACCATTAGAAAATGTTAAAAAAAATTAACTCTGTGCCTATATTGACTATATATAAAGTAATTCTCTTGAAAGGAATCAAATAAACAATTTTTTCCCACGGCACACCAGGCAACATCTCGCGGCACACTAGTGTGCCGCGGAACAGTGGTTGAAAAACACTGCTCTAGTCATTTCCTTCTGAGTATCTCCCTGCTCCCTCCAGGAATCAACTCTGTGTAATTAGCATTACCTTTCCAAATAACGTTGCTTTTAAAGATTTTTGGAACATGCGAGTAGCCCTGCTGGATCAGGCCAGGATCTACTCCAGCATCCTGTTCTCACAGTGGCCAAAAGGATGCCAATGGAAAGTCTGTAAGCAGGACCTGAGCACATCAGCACTCTCCCTATCTTGAAATGGGGGGAGGGGGGATCATGATTGGGAATGGACAAAGGGGCAGCATGGTCCCAATGAAAATTCAACCCACCTCAACATTTGCACCTGTGGGAAATGGGGTAGATCACATGGATTTGGATTTGGAAGAACAGCTGCTAATCCACTTCTAGTTTAAAGAAGAACAATGATTGGGTGCTACTAAATCATCCACCTCTACCGAGAGGCCTCTATAGCAGAACAAGGAAGTGCTGTTACAACAGCAGGCAATTCTGCTAAATTTAGGCCTGAAACTATGAAAATGTTATGTAAATTGAAAATTATCATCTTGGAATTATCCTACCTTTTTAGATATATTTGCCCCACTATCAATAAAGGTTAAAGTGGTCATCAAAGAACTGCAACCATGTTTCACAGAGAATAATGCACACACACACACACACACACAAAAAGCCTGCAGCAAGATTCTGAACTAATACTGTCTGGTCTTGGTGACATATAGGGTACTAAGACCCCGTGCTCTGGTCCATGGGGTCACGAAGAGTCGGACATGACTGAATGACTAACCAACAACAAGACCCCATGATGCATAGGATTGCACTCTGAGAGAGACTTTAACCCAACCCTTCTCCAAACAGCCTGCTTATACATTATGATTTGTTTGCACAAGTTATATTCTACAGTATTGTTAATTGCACATCCATGCTATCTGCTTGTGCAGAGATTATACAACTCCCCATCCTAGACCTATGATTGCTACTTCCCACTTTATAGTGCATTTTATGTCACTTTTCTTACTGCAAAAAGTCCAATTTTTTTATTTCCAAAAAGCTTTATCAGAACGGGACAATAAACAAATGCCTGAAATAAACAGAACATCAAGGAAGAATAAACCTTTACTGTAGTGGATACAATAAAGGTTTCTCCAGTCCATCACCAGGCCAACAAGGACAATTAAGTCTCAGCTTCAGCTGCTTATATGAAATCTAGGAATCCTAAAAGGAGATTTAGTCAAATTCATGAAGGATAAGGTTATTAATGGCTGCTAACCATGACGATTATATGCCACTTCCAGGATTGGAGGCAGCATCCTCGTTGGGGCATGTTGTTGACTGCTGTGGTAAGTGGGATACTGGGCTATACTCACTGACCTGGGAGTAAGCACTATTGAATTTAATGGAGATTTATAAGGCAACACTGTAGGACGCTGCCAATATCGTCATACAAATCTCCTTAGCTAAATGGGATACCATCACTATGTGCTCGAAATCAATGGATTGTTGTACTTCTCGAAAAGAGGTCATACAATGCGCCTGAAGCCGTATTTGCATATCCACGTTCTGCTTGTGACACGCACACATTATACAGTATTATAGAGCGACTCATTGAGGACACGCGAATTTCCCCAGCAGTATCTACTCTCTATTTCCTGAGGTTAAAATCCCACTCCAATCTCTTCCCCTCCCTTATCGGTTTTAATGGAAGTTTTACCCCACCCCACCCCCCGCAAAAAGAGAGAAAAGCTTCAATTTACCATTTTCAAAATGGCTAATTATGAAATGACCACACCATAAACTGGCTTGGCATGAAGCTAAGGGCACAACAGAGACCCTTCCGCCCCCTAAACAAACGAAACGCCGAACTGCGCAGGCGCCCAGAAGAGGTGGTTGGGGGCGGCGCCTGCCTCTCCGGCTCCCCCACAAAACAATGGCCGCTGAGGGTGCGCATGCGTAGTGTTGCTCGGTTTGCCCCCCCCCCCCAGTCCCTCAGCCTCTACAAAGCAATGGCTGCTTGCGCGCGTCAAGGCCTGGCGTGGTAGGCCTCCGCTTCACTTGGGCTGCGCGGCGGAGGTGCCGTTTCGTGTGGTTCCGAATCGTCAGGATGCCGCAGAAACCCGGGGAGGAGGACGAGGAGAGAGGGGCAGGAGAGGCCTTGGGGCGCCTGCGCTCGGTGAACACTCGGGAACCTTGCCAGGTCATTTTCTGTAACCGCAGCCCCCGCCTGGTCAGCCCCGTCTGGCTGGACTTCGAGGGGAAGCCGCGCTCCTATCCGAGCCTGAAGCCCGGCACTGGCCGACGGATGCACAGCTACCTGGGTGGGTATTATAACGGGGAGAAGAAGGGCGACGGGGGCAGCTAAGGAAGGCATCTCCGCCTTGCGCTCCGTAGGGACTGCGCTGCTTCGGTGCCTGAAGGGCGGGCAGATATTCAACAGGTGGAGCTTCCTGGCGCGAACCTTACAGCGAAACCTGCCCCTGCCGGGCTTCTTTTCCCTCTTCCCTCAGACGTTAGAAGGGCCTCGGCCGTGCGAGGAAGAGCCCGGAGTAGGGTTAGAAAGTGATGTGGCAGATGCAGGAATTGGGGGAGGGGGGGCACCAGAGTGGGGTGGTTTGGCCAGGTTGCCTCTGTGGAGAAGGAGGGTTGGACTGCCTCGAAGGCAGTGGTTTGGATGGCCGCTCCTGTGTACAGAGCAGCACAGTTGGGTGGATCTCTGAAGACCTCCTTTCGGCCCGAGAAAAGTTGTGGGAGCAGCTGTGAAGGGGATTCGGAAACTTCCAACTGATCCAGAATGCGGTTGCCAGATTGGGGACTGCGAACCTGCATTGGCTCCCAGTACATTTCCGAGCACAATTCAAAGTGTTGGTGTATCTGAAGAAGTGTGCATGCACACGAAAGCTCATACCAAGAACAAACTTAGTTGGTCTCTAAGGTGCTACTGGAAAGTTTTTTTAAAAAATTTTCTTTAAAACTCTGAACGGCCTCAACCCCTGGATACCTAATGGAGCGTCTCCAACCTCATGTCCATTCCAGACGCCAAGATCCAGCTCCGAGGGCTTTCTGGCGGTTCCCTAAATGCAAGAAGTGAAGTTACAGAGAACCACACAAAAGGCCTGTTCAGTAGTCACAGTCGCCCTGTGGAACCGATTCCCTAAATATGTCAGAGATAAAACAATTATATGACCTTCCTTAGACATCTGGAGGCAGACCTGTATGGGGAAGTTTTTTATGCTTGGTGTTTAGTTGTGCTTTTATATTAAGTGGGAAGCTGACCAGAGTGACTTGAACAACCCAGTCAGATTGAGTATATTATTTGTTTGTTTGTTTGATAAGAAATACTGTATTCCTGTGCAGCTGCTCATTTGTTGTTCTTTAAACCCAGTATAGCCTTTCCTGCATTCTTTTTGCAACTTTCATTTACAGACATAAGTTTCAGTGAACCGCATTCGACTCATCAGTAGTTGCATACCATTTGGAATCAGTCTGTAAACATTGCTGAGCTGTTGAGCCCAGATCCTGCTTATTGGTTTGTTTTTAAAATTTGTTTATTAAATTTCTATACTACCCTTCATTTCTGGCTTATCATGGGCATCTGGTTGGCCACTGAGAGAACAGAATGCTGGACTAGATGGGCATTTTGCCAGATTCAGCAGGGCTCTTTTTATGCTCTTATGCCCTAATTTCCTGTCCATTTTAGTTCACTGATGCCTAGGATGTCAATGTTTATTCTTGCCATCTCATTTTTTACCACATCCAGTTTACCAAGGTTCTTATCAAGGCCCTAATTTCATTTGTGATTTGTTTTCTAGAACATCTTTGGCTGTTTAGAGATGCTGGGACAGATGATAGTCTTCTTGTCAACCAAGCAGAGCTGTTTGTGGCTACCCGCAATATGAATGGGCAGCCTGTATTTGCAAATATTACACTACCAGGTAAAAATAATCCAATTATAATACTAATGTCTTTATCTCCTTACACTGTGAATAATATCGTGCAATTATAGTCAGAGTCCCATTTGACTAAATAGTAATAAAGTAAAATGTCTGATTATGTTTACTTATAGCAGTGTGACACCCTCAAAACAGTCCTTCCCACCTACCGAAGGTTCATTTAAGATGCTCCCAATTCTGTCTGGTTACAAATCATTTGATCTTAACCATAAGAAAAGCCAGTAATGGGGCATTTCAGAAATTAAAAAGTGATGTTTCTCAAGCGATGTATTCCAGTTGCTGCTATTAAAAGTTACTTGTATAATTCTGTGCCTTCATAATGCTTCATGTTTGTATAGTACAGGACTAGGCTTTCCAGATGTTATTGGAGTACAGTTACCATTAGCCCCAGCTGGCATGGCCAGTGATCAGTGAAGATGGGAGCTGTAGTCCAGTGACATATGTAGGGCCACAGTTTCCCCATCTCTGATCTATCAGATTAAGAAAAACATGAATTGTATTTCTTTTTCTTACTGATTAGCAAAACATTATGGTATTCAGGTATTCATGATCCATGCCTCAATATCTTCAGCATGACATTTAAAATCTCACTTTCCTATCTCTCTGCAGTGTACACTCTGAAGGAAAGATGTCTCCAAGTTGTCCGTGCTTTAGTAAAACCAGTGGACTACAGGAAATTAGACATTGTTCGGTCACTATATGAAGATTTAGAAGATCATCCAGATATTAGGAAGGATCTTCAGCGGCTTTCTCTGGAAACGAATGATAGGCTAAGAAATAGAGTTGAAGGGTCATCAGTGGAAAACTACTCTTACTAATAAATTGTTGGGTATAAGAGGCATTAACTGCTGTATGAACTGAAAAGACATTAACATTCCATAGTGTTTTAGGAAGCAGACATTGCTTTGGTTTAGAACTTGTAACTTCATTACTTAGAGACAAAGCCATGGGACAATGAGGCAAAGTGGTAGAATGCTGCAGCTGAAAATACTCGACGAAATCCTGTCCTGGGAAAACCTATACAAATTGTATTTTACATTAGACCAAATACAAACACATAAGACATTTTATAGAAGATTAGATTGGCAAAAGCCGTTTCATATGATTTTCCACTTATTTGAAATATCCTTTTATTATATGTGTTTAGAAAACACCCTGTGTGTGTGGTCTTTGAAATTTGAGCAACTTTAATTTAATTATCATACCAAATGATAAATTATCCTTAAACTGCAAATTGTTCTCCCCCTCCCCCCCCCCAATAATTCAGATTGAATACTGTAAATTAGAACTCTGGATTTACTTTTTCTTGTGCCAGTGGTTTCCTACAGGTCATTATTTCCCATGGTGTACCAGTATACTTCCAGTGTGCAGGAACTCCACTGTCACACATTTGCCCTATGTTTGTCTATTCAGTTATGGGAATTTTGGTGTGATGGGAGCTACTATTGTTCCCACTTCAGCTAGAGAAAGAGCCTGGCAGCTCTGTGGTGCAGGCAAAGTTTTTTCTCAGATCACAATTTCACCCTCATTCAAAGCTTGCTATCGCATTGAAGGTGAATTTTGTGAGTATGAAAAGAATATGCTTTTAGAGGTTCCAATAATTAACCCATCAGACTTATTATTTGCTACTCTTTTTTTTTTGCTCGCTTGCATTCTCTCTCTCTCTCTCTCTCTATATATATATATATTGCCTTCTTAAAAATTATCTGCATAATTTTGAGGCAACAGTTATGAAGCTGACTACTTTAGAACGTATTTTTGTTTTGAGCTACACAGATGATCAGTGGAACACTGTTTTCCTATTTTCCAATATCCTGTGTTTGCAACTATTAAAATTTTTTGGTTGTTGGGTATCAACCCAACATTTTAACCAGTTGATCTTGTACCGTTATTTCCAAATATCTTAATAGGACTACTGTGAAATGAACTTATTGAAGACATTATGGTGTACCGAATGTGTTGTAAATTGTTACCTTTTGTAAAGTCACTGGTTTGTGATGTAGGTTGTACTATTTTTTTGTATACTTTGTAAATTTCTTTCTAAAAAGTTAAAGCTTGAGGGATTTCTGTATATATGATAAATCTGTACTTTTGATGTTGCCAGACAAATATGTTCACACAACCAGAACTTTCCCTCAAGAGTTCTGCAAGAGGAGGGAAGAGACAAGGTTTACCCCCTCACAGAGCTGCAGTTCCCAGCATCCTTAACAGACCTACGGTTCCTGGGATTCTTTGGGGGATTCTGTGTGTTCTTCCAGGTCTAAAGGAAGAATCAAAAATGGCAAAATGAAGAAGAAAGTCTGTGAATGTGAATTCCATGCAAGATAGATTGCAGTAGCTAAGCTTTCAGTTTTGTACCTGAATTGTTGAACATGCTGGGGCACATTTGGAGCATTGTTAGATTTATATGGTTCTTTGTTTCTGATAAATACCTAGTGAGAACATCAGCTGCCCAGACCAGATTATTAGAATTACAATTTTGATGTTTAAACATTGCTTTTAATATGTATTCAGCTATTGCTCAGCATTCCATACAATGCCATTTCATGTATTATTATTTTTTGAACCTATGAGGCATTAAAGCGTTCCCCCCCCTTAATTGCAGCACTGTTATTTTCCCCATTATTTACTTTGTCTGGTACCTAATTATATGTAAGCAATGGTGGCAGCCATTATGTTTGCTAATAGAATATACTAGGATGCATGCCAGTTCTTTTCCTAAAGTTCATGTGTGACTCTCAGGTTCATTTCATATATTTTGTTTCATTGGTGGTAATGTGTTATTCCCTTTTCAATGTCTTATTTAGCAATGATTTTTTCCCTTTTTCTTAGAATCATAAAACTAGAGTTGGAAGGGACCATGAGCCAGTGTGGTGTAGTGGTTAAGAGTGGTGGATTCGTAATCTGGGGAACCGGGTTCGTGTCTCCGCTCCTCCACATGCAGCTGCTGGGTGACCTTGGGCTAATCACACTTCTCTGAAGTCTCTCAGCCCCACTCACCTCAGAGTGTTTGTTGTGGGGGAGGAAGGGAAAGGAGAATGTTAGCCGCTTTGAGACTCCTTTGGGTAGTGAAAAGCAGGATATCAAATACAAACTCTTCTTCTTCATCATCTAGTCCAATCCCCTACAGTATAGGAATCTTTTGCCGAACATGGGGCTTGAACCCATGACCCTGAGATTAAGAGTTTCATGGTCTGCCAACTGCCAGAAATGACCAAGAGGAAGAGCAGCTTCCTTTTCTTAACCAATGTTTCAATGTGGATTGCCTATGGAACAGATGGAGGGATATTCAGATGCATTTTTAATGCAGGAGTAATTTCCCCCTTTTTCTTTGCTGTTTTCTTTTCTTAAAACAGTGCAGGCTTGAGAGTCTTAGACTTCAGGCTGGTGTGCTTGTTATCTTAAACATTACATGGGTATCTAAAATGGAATGGCTGTAATCCTAATCCCACTTCCACATGAGTAAACTACATTGAATTCAATAGCACTTACTTCAGAGAAGGCATGATTAGGATTGTGCTGTCTTTGACTGCAATAAAGATTGATAGATGGATTGCTGTTAGTCTGGAATCGGTCTCCTTTTTAAAAAAAAAAAAATCTCAGACGAAGATCCTTGTGTATAAGCAAGAATCAGCAATATTCTTTTTACTCAAAAAGTATTCACAGCCAAGCACTCCTAACGTGATTCTTGATGTTGGAGAAGGAAAAATATGTAAGAGATTCAGTATTAAATTACATACAATATTAGAATACTGTATTCTATTTGAAATATTTTTCATAGAATACCAGTATTTTAATGGCACACAATTTAGGTTTCTGTTTTTTTGTAATCAGAAGTGTGAGTAGTGGAGGACAGTGGCCTGTCACTTGTGAAGATTAAATTGCAAATCAGGCTGACGGGTACATGGAAAGGGATGGGGTGCAAGGTTGCCATCATGCCCTTCAGCCGAGTAAACAAAATGTATTGGGACTAGTCCTGAATACACCAGAATGCATAGGTGAACAGCTTAGACTGCTTCATTCTAATACCATACCTTTTAAATTTTGTTCTTTGGTTTATATGCTTGTTTTGACTTTTGCATCTAAGGATGGGCTTCATATTGTAAACAAAGTGGCTTGCTACAATAACAGTGTATGCCTATGAATGCCTACTCAGAAGTAAACCCCATTGGGTTGAATGGGGCCTGCTCTAGTAATGTGGCTGCAGTCCTGTTTTCCAAGTACAGTACCTGCTTCTTTTCCTATTTTCTCTCACCTTTCTGGTGCCACCCATTTGCTGCTTGCTGCAAAACTGGGTGGAATGTTACTTGCATGGTTTTCCTTCTCCACAATTAAACCGACTAGTCACTACTGTTTTCTGTCCTATATTTTCCCCATTTTAGGTTTAAAAAAGAAATGAAAAGATTGCACACTTCAGGTTAGTTACTAATAATAATAATACACCCCCCGTCTGGCTGGGTTTCTCCAGCCAAGTTCAAGATTCGCCCATCCTAGCTCCCCAAGCAGGACTCCAAATCACAACCAGTCGATTGTTTCCGGGAGCTAAGTTTCTCGCCAGAATAATTCACAATCGTGCACCTCATCCCCTCTCTATTGATTTTATTTCTTAACCTTTCCTTTTTTAAAACCACACATGCACTGGACGGAGCCAGGAAAGTCGAGGCTACAGCGAGATCAGCCCGTTCCCTTGTTTTTACTGCTGCGCACCGATCGGCTGGGAAAAATCAGGTGTGATTTGGTTAATAAACAGTCCGGCGGCTGGAGCGCAAAGTGGGAACAAAGCGCGCAGGCCTCGAAGAAGGGAAGCGAGCCAGTCTCGCCCTGACGTCACTGAGAGAACTCCCCGGCGTCGGGAAATGGGGCAGGACAGGGTGGAGTCTGACAGACAAAAAAAAAGCCGCTGACAAGTTGTGAGAAGCGAGGTGTGGCTCCTTCAGACGGGGAGGAGAAGGCAGGCGAGAAGACCAGATTTGCTGGCTGGAGTCAAGGAGAAAAAAGAAACCCATTTCCTTCCTCCTTCAGGCCTTTGGGTGGACAGCTGTCGATGGCCAAAGGAGAAGAGAGGGGAATTCCCGCGGCTGTGACACAGCAGGAGAAAGACATGGCCCTGCAGCAGCCGCAATATCCCTCGACGCCGCTTTCCTTGGGCAGTTCTGCTGCGCAGTCTCCTTACATCCACAGCATGCCCGCCTGGGTGCTGGAGGATTTCTGCCAGAAGATGGACTGCCTCAACGACTACGACTGGATGCGCTTTGGTGAGCAGCGCGCCCAGGATCTCGTCGGGTGGGGGAGCAGCGCCGGGTTTGGGGGTCGCTCGCTGAGCAACTATTTTTGGCCCGTCGGATGGGACTTCAGCTCCCATCGGCGGGAGCAAGTTCAGGGATGTGGCCCAGCAAGAGCGGAGAGGGGGGTGGGAATCACAGCCGGAACCCCCGGTGGTGTAGGGAGTGCTGATTTTAAGGAGATAGATAGACAGATAGATCTATGACAAGCACAGGTGTCCCTATGTTTTAGCTGAACCCCGAATCAACTCTATCCCAGGGACCCTTCTCCTCCAAAAAGCAACAGGTTTGATAGCACCGGTAGAATTCACAAACTGCTGGATCTGATTCAAAGCTTGTGAACTCTACCGGTGCTATGAAACTTGTTGCTTCTTGGATAAAAAAGGGTCCCAGGGATAGTTGACTCAGGGTTCAGCTAAAACATAGGGATACCTGCACTTGTAATATGGAAGGTGAAAGGACAGCGCTTGCCAATAGGGGAACCTGTAGCAGCCCTTCATATTTCCCGGAAGCACTTCTGTCTGGCACTTAAGAACTCCACACATCATACAGGCCCCAGATTTATGGATTAAACTGTGCACTGTCACATTAAACTCTGTAATTGAACATTAGGATAGACATTGATTTATTTAGCTTTCCAAAGCATCAGAGCAGATTACGAGGCGACTGATAAAACAAATTTTTCAAATAAGTACATCCATTTAAAAGATAACTTGAAAGCACTGTTAAAACATCTTCTGGCAAATAATTCACCTGAAGCATTTTTAAAGCCGTAGTGCATTTATCCAACTTGTCAAGTCCTTCCATGCTCTGTTCCTGCCCTCTGTGTGCAATTCTTACTGCTCTTGCCCTGCGTCTGAACATTACTGCTAAACAGCACCTAATGGTGGACAGTGTCCTGTGTTTTAGTGCTTCCCAATCCCTGGCATCTCCAGGTAGAGCTGGGAACGGTTCTGTCTTGCCTGAAATCCTGTCAGTCAGTATATACTGACTGGTGTGACGGATAGATGGCTCTGGGCTAGATAGAGTGATGGGCTGACTTGGTGTGAAGCCACTTTTTCTGCCTGGTTGTGGAGGAAGGGATATTGGTGTGGAAAAGATGGATACAGAGACAGCTTCATAGAATTGTAGAGTTGGAAAGGACCATGAGGGTCATCTAGTCCAAACCCCTGCAATGCAGGAATCTTTTGCCCAATGTGAGGCTTAAACCCACAACCCTGAGATTAAGAGTCTCATGCTCTACTGACTGAGCCACTTTCCTCATCCCACTCTCCTAAGACTAGGAACTCAGGGTCATCCAATGGAAATTATAGGCAGTAGATTCAGGACAGATGAGAGAAAATACTACTTCTTTCTACAACACATAAGTAAATATATGGATCTTCTGTCCCAAGACTATTACATCTTTAAAATATTAGACACACTGGTGTCCAGTACAGGTAGAATAAAGTCTCTGAACACCAGCTGCTGGGGAGTAACAATGTGAGAGCTGTGACTGTAAGTACTTTTTATGTGTGATGCAGAACTAAAGAGACCCTTGACACTGTTGTGCAATATTGCGAAGGAGCACTGATGTAATCTAATGTTGCTAGTCTGCTCTGGCTAAGCTATATTATTTATCACATGCCCTGCATCCTAAGGTTCCGGGGCGGGTTACAGCAATTAAAACAGTGTTAAAAACCATTCAAAAAACTTATAATAACAGAAATAAGTTGGGTCCTAAAAATATTGTTATGTGCCACCCCAATCTCTGAGCAATGTAAGATTCCAGGGGCACCAGGCACACTTGCCAGGGTCTGTGCTTTCTTTTGGAAATGAGGCACAGCAGAGGCTGTGGTGTCTTTATGATATATGGTTTATTTGCATCTATATACAACCTGAGTCTAGATGGAGGGAGTGCAGAGCATTCACATTCCAAGAGGTTTGGGCTTCTTCCATAGCCACAGCAGCTTTAGTCTAATCTTAAACAGACACCAACCATTTCTCTGCCTTTGCCTCTCTCTCTCTCTCTCTCTCTCTCTCTCTCTCTCTCGCTTCTCTCTCTCTCTCTTTCTCTTTCTCTTTCTCTCTCTATTTCTCTCTCTCTCCCACTGCTTGCTAATTCCATTGCATAACTCTGGCTTACTAGTCTAAACCCTTTGCTAACCTAACCTCTAGTTTTTTGTAACACAGGGAGAGGCCGCACTCCCTTGATGTGCTAGATGGCTCATTACCCCCAGGCTATTATCTCAAAGGAAATTAGCTTTTACACATGTTGATTTCCTAGGATTAAATAGTTGAAAGATACAGTTTAAGCAGTTTGCCTAAATTGCATTAGAAGGATTAGAAGTGTCTAGAGATGTAAAATTTCTGGAAGTTTTGAAGCTTGGAAAAAAACCTGGGTTTTTTTTCGATTTTTTTTGGGGGGGGAGGGAAATGTTTGGAAAAATTGAAAAAATGCTACATTAGCACTTCTTTTTTCTTTTCCAGATTGAAAGTCATTCTTTTACTTTAGAAACATAAAATATAACTATGGACAATTTTAATGGGCATAAAATTATCACAACTAGCACATTAAAAATATAGTGTATCCAAACAATTATTACAAACAGAATTTATTTTTAAAATAATATTTATTTGTATTTGTAACAAATGGAGCGACAATCTCCTGAAATGTTTATGTGGAACAAAAAAACAAAACTCCACAAAACAATTTTTAAAAATCCAGAAGTAACAATTATTCATATTTCCTCTCCACAGTATTTAAAAAAAATTCTCATAAAGAGAATTGAAGAAGGAAGTGGGACTAAGTTTCAGTGAATGGGCATGAAATTTAATCAGAATCATTTTCTGAGCTGTAATTAAGTATATACTTTCAGGCCCTTTTTGTTGCTCTATATTTTCTTCCAGTGCTTTGAGGCGTAGTGAAGAGGAACATGGAGTACTTTTCCTAATGCACTGAATGATTAGTCCTTGCAAGCTACACTGCACAGAAAACCTTATATTGTTATCCCATACAAGGGGGAATCTAGCCTGGGACAACAAAACAGTGGCTGAATGTGGTTGGTTGGTTGGTTGGTTGGTTGGCTGGTTGCCTAATTGCCTACCCTGCACCCTAAGGTCACTAAGTCTGGGCTACACCAATTAAAAATCAATATTCGCATAAAAAGTACCTCTGTCTAGCTTCTGATGCAAAAACCTGCAATCCTATAACTGCTTGTCACACTGTTTATTCTGAAGCTTCAGGAGTAGTAAATCATCCAAAGATTGCAGCCTTGAGGCATTGTCATAGAAACACCTATGCTTGCTGCTGTTTATAGTGCAGGACTCTCGTGTTAATTCTTTCCATCTCTATCACCAGGTTTGGTGCCTTTTACAAAAATTTAAGGTAGTGAACTCCTGATTAGAATTAACCTAAGAATTCTTTAGCTGCCAACATTTTTGCCTGGGTTATCACATTTCTGTTCTTCCTTGGAAAGAATGAAGCTGCCTTGTGTATAGAGCAGCGCGATGTGTTTGAGATTTTCCTTTTCACTCACTGTGCAATATGAGTCAAGAGGTGGGAGTTGCTGGACTACATTCCTTGAAGGATTAATGATGCGAAAGATAAATGCTTGGTTGGCACGTGTACAAATATCTCTCAAATTTAGGGTTGCCATGTTTCAAACAGTGAAAATCTGGACAGAAAAGTTGTTGGACATATGGCAACCCTACTCTAATTACGGGGAAAAGAAGGGGGGGGGAAAGGGTGCCAAATTCATACGAAAGGGAATGTGGGTTTCTCCTTAAGCTACACTTGTGATGCCTTGGATCTTACTTCTGAACCAAATCTGCCTGGTTTTCTTTTAGCATCCTATGTGATAACTGACCAGACCGAGCTGAGGAAAATCAAGTGCATGGAGAAGGCAGGAATCAGTATAACAAGAGAGCTGATGTGGTGGTGGGGAGTGAGACTCGCAACTGTCCAGCAGTTGTTGGAACTTCTGCAGGAACTTCAGCTCTATCGGGCAGCACAAGTAATTGCAAACTGTGAGTAGCTGGACTTCTTTCTCTGCAACTACCTAGCAGTTTATAACCACTTAGTGAAAAGCATGTTCGTCAACTCCCGTTGCCATTGTCGTTCCTTAACGCTGAACTCCGTTCCAGCAGGGGCTGCTGGTTTTGCAGCCAAAATTGGGTCACTAAGCAAAAAAGGAGCATGCTTAGGTGAACCCTGAAAGCAAAGAACTAGGGGTCAGCAAACCTTTTCAGCAGGGGGCCGGTCCACTGTCCCTCAGACCTTGTGGGGGGCTGGACTATTTTTTTTGGAGGGAGGGGGGAGAACGAATTCCTATGCCCCACAAATAACCCAGAGATGCATTTTAAATAAAAGCACACATTCTACTCATGTAAAAACACCAGACAGGCCCCACAAATAACCCAGAGATGCATCTACATATATATAAAAATGTTCAAGCTGGGTGTTTGTTGGCAAAAGCCTTGCTCCGTAACCGCTTGACCAATTGCCTTCAAATTTGGACACAACGTTCCATGGCAATATGGGAGTGATCTGATGTACTTACATTGAAGAAAAACCACACCGATCAAACCTAAAAATTCGATTTTGTACAAAAAAACATAGCACCCTCCAGTGGACGTAAAACACAGCACACTATAGAACAACAGACAGGGAGGGAGGGGGAGCGGTCAGCTCAGTCAATAGGCTGCTGGTGGGGGAGTGGCCGGAACACGCTTCAACTGCCGCTGCAAAGACAACTCCTTGCCTCAGGCTGCGCCATTTGCAATTATACAACAGTAAGCAACTGAGTTTCGGGGTGACCAGGGAGAGTGCGGGGGTGGCGAACAAATCACACCACAGGAGTTTAACAGGAGAAGCTGTGGTGAGGCAGGTGAAAGCGGGGGGGGGGGGAGAGACGGAGAGGTGCCAGGTGAGAGTTCAACGGGATAAGCTGTGGGGAGGAAGGCGAAAAGGGGGAAAGACGAACAGGAGGCAGGCGGAATTTCAACTGGAGAAGCTGTGGGGAGGCAGGCAAAAACGGGCAAAGACGGAGAGGAGGCAGGCAAAAGTTCTACAGGATAAGCAGTGGGGAGGCAGGCAAAAATGGGAAATACGGAGAGGAGGCAGGTGGGAGTTCAACGGGAGAAGCTGTGGGGAGGCAGACGAAAACGGGGGCAAAGACGGAGAGGAGGCAGGCAGAAGTTCATCAGGATAAGCAGTGGGGAGGCAGGCAAAAATGGGAAATACGGAGAGGAGGCAGGTGGGAGTTCAACGGGAGAAGCTGTGGGGAGGCAGACGAAAACGGGGGCAAAGACGGAGAGGAGGCAGGCAGAAGTTCATCAGGATAAGTTGTGGGAAACAAGGCAAAAACGGGGGAGAGGGAAGACTGAAATGGGCCACATGGAAGTTCGTGGGGATAAGCTGTGGGAAACCAGGCGAGAATGGGGCAGGAGGGGCGAGGGAGAGAGCCACAGCAAGGTGTGGCTGGGCCAGCTAGTTTTAAATAAAAAGGACACATTCTACTCATGTAAAAACACGCTGATTCCTGGACCGTCCGCGGGCCAAATTTAGAAGGTGATTGGGCTGGATCTGCCCCCCCCCCCAGGCCTTAGTTTGCCTATCCATGAACTAGGGGACCACAAACAGAAAACAGGAAATGTACATATGCTTGAGGTCATGCAAAGGAAAGGGGAGGGGGAAGGAGCAGGAAGTGAGTGAAGCTGAATGTTGGAAGAATCAGGGCAGATGAAAGTCAGTACTTATTCACACAGTGTATAGTTAAACTTTTGAACTTGTTCCCCTATGGCGCAGTGATGGCCACCTATTTAGATGGCTTTAGGATTAGAAAAATTAATGGAGGAGATGGCTGTCGAAGGCTACTAGCCACGATGTTGGAGACAGTAATGCTTCTGAATACCAGTTGCCAGAAATAAAAATCCAAGCGATATTTTGTTAGGGGCTTCACTGCTTCTCTCTAATAGCAAACTCAGGGGGTTATGTGTCAACAGGTTTGGAGCTAAAACCAGATGACTGAGAAGATGTTTGTATGCTTATGTAAAGCTCATGATATGCCAAAGTATGAAACATTTTTTTTAAAAAAAAAACAACAAAATGGGGCATGCCTGTGAAGACTGAGCATGCTCAGTGGTCTGCAAAAGTTGTGGGATGTTACGTTTTAGTTGGAAAAGCAAAATGGAAGGCTTGGAAGTGGAAAATGAATTGGGCTGATTGCAGTTTGTACGGTATCCTTGAAGAGGATGTGGCTGCCCCGAATCCTGAACAGGAGCAGTTCTGTTGGGGATTGAGGATACACTGCAATGTTTTTTGCTGTATTGCGTTTTGTTTATTATTTATACCTTCCTGGCGTGGCCTTTTATAGCCCCTCTTACCTGATTGCAAAGATTTCTTTCTTTAGGCAGACCTTTGGTATGTCAGGTTGATTGCTTTTCCCTGTTGTTGGTTGGCAGTTTTAGTTACCGGGTAAGTTGGTTGCTGTTCTTTATCTGTTATATTTTTTCTGTTTGTTGATACATTTGTTTTCGTTATACTGTATTGTAATTTGTTGTTTTACTGTTGGCTTCCCTGGGCTCTTTATAGTATGGAAAAGCAGGGGTTTCTAGGTATGTCTGTATAGACACCAGGGTTGTGTTCAGATGTAACAGGAACTGTGGTTTTCCATTATGAGCATGAACCGCAGAAAGCTTCAGGCTGCCCCCCCTCCCCACTCTTTTGTACACCAGAGGAGAGAGTACACTTCAAAATGTGATTTTAAACTAACCACAGTTCCTGTGAAACTAAGCCAGAGTCAGACTATGAGCCTTCTCTGTGGAAACCTTACGTTGTGGAACTCCCCCTGCCACACACACACACAGGTGTGTGCAGCCCCTTCACAATTGCATGTTGAGGACCCCCAGGAAACCCCCATATAAAGACACAGTCCACACAAAATTTTAGTTTTGGTTTTTGGCATAATTTTGGCCACAACTTTATTGATTACAGCATGTGAGTGGTTGCTTAAGCATTGGTTAGCGACTATCTGTTCCCACTTTGAGGTAGGAAACAGAACTGACATCCGCAAGCCTGTGAAAGTCAATAAGGGAAAACATTTTGGGGAGAGAATAGAGCTGGGCGCCAGGCTCTCACCTCTCCCCAAATGCTCCCAAGGGCTCTTGCGTGGCCCTAGCCCCTTGACAGGGGTTCGGACAATAGCATGGCGAGCCCCTGGATCCCTTTAATGGAATACCCTTGCAGCAGCATCATTGGAGGGGCCGGCACAGCCAACCATACCCCCTCCACCAACCAAATTTAACCAATGCCTAACCGCAACCTTACAAGTTGTGACGATTTGCTACATAGTGGGCAAAAACCAAATGGCACCAGCCAATCAGCCAAATGGTAAAATTCCTACCAGGCCCCTGCCCCAAAGCAGGCGACCCCATGACAGGCATGGCAAGGTCAAACGCAAAAGGCCCTGAAAACAGGGAGGGTGGGCGGGAGATCCGAAAAGAGGAAGCTCAACGCTGCACGCAGGGAATAATAGCCCCTTGGCCTGTCAATCATAATTGCAACATCAAATTCTTCCCAACGACCAAGAGGTGCCCAGTGAGCTTCGTGACCATCCAAACTAACCCGCCCAGCAACAGGGGGATGTCCTGGCTGCCCCCACCGCAACACATGCTCTCCATGAAGGAGAGCCTGCTTTACAGTATCCGTATTTCAGTGAATGCTGAATACATTATTTTTTGTACATAGAAATATGGTTTACTGATATACATCCCCCCTTCACTGCTTTCACACCTGCACATTGGTTAAGAAAGGGAAGTAGCCCTTCTTTGAAAGGGGAAAGAAGAGGGCTGCATTGCCATGCTAACCACAGAAAATAATTTTCTGTGTAAAATATTTTAGACCAGCTTTTGCTTTAACTCATTTTCTGTTAACACCATTTTCATTTGGGCTCATCATAGCATTTACAAATTCCTCAGCATTGTCCTTTTTTGAATGAAAAATAATGTGAATGTGGCCATTGAGAGTGATGCAAATTGGGTACATCTGATTTAAATTTCCTGTAAACTTTTATTTATACACACACACACACACACACACACACTGTACTAGGAAGAGAATCTTGCGTTCATGTAGAAATGCCCATACAGTAGTGATAAATTTCAAAAATTAGACAGGAAACATGCTTGGATGTTTTCAGCCTTTTCTTTTAAAAAAATCTATCATCCACTGGGTTCAAAATTGTTGCAAAACATGGTTAGACAATATGGTAGTATGCCTTCAATGCTAATGTGAGACACTAGCAGCTGGAGGAAGAATGGGCGGTGGTGACTCATGACTTGCCTATTATGCTGCTGTTCTTCGTTGCAAAATCTAGAATCCCCCAATTGGTTTACTTCTAGCATGCCAGCAGAGCATTGTTTTTTGGTGGTGAAAGAAGAAGAAAAAGGGTGTTCATCAGGCTGACAGAACAATCTTATACATCATTCTAGAGAAAGGGCAGCAGTGGTAGCCCTTGGCGTTTCAAATTTCAGTGGCACCCTGTGTGATGCTGCAATCTGGCTCCCCCCTGCCTCTTACCTTCCATTGGACTTCATAGTTCCGGTGCCCAAGAAGCTCAGCACCCAGTGAGACCGAACCAGTCACACTCCCCTAGATCCACCTTTGAGGGCAGGGAGATACATTGCTATTATCCCAGTGGAATGGCTGCCCTATCCTGTACTTGCTGAGACCAAGTGCAGAAAGGAAAAACACCCAACAAGAAATTGCAGAATGGCTTAACAATGCTGAGTATGCCCTCCGCATCTCTAGGTACACCGCCAAATTCCATCAGTCAGGGACAGGGCCATCTATGACACCCACATGATGCCCACCCACAGTGGGAGCCAGTTAGCACAACAGACATGCACCCAGCACATACCCATTGAACACACACACACACACACACACACACAATACGCAATATGCTACTAGAGTATACCCCAGGACGTACTTGCTGTTTGTTGTATGTGGCAATCTAGAACATTTGTCAACACTGTTGGGATTGGATTCTGGGTTACATCCAGAATAACACTGTAGACCTGTATGCACTTCCATGGGAGTGAGTTCAGTTGGACTTAGTTGGGCTTACCTCTGGGCAGGCACAAATAGGATTTGGGTTAGTTGTACTTAGGGTTCCATTGAGCCGGTTCTGGAATCCCCCACCCTCGGCTGCCCGTTTTGGTGAGTGGGTGGGGCTCATCTACCTATCAGCCACCTAATGTCATTAGGGTGTCAGGTGACCCACACTAGCAAGCCACGCTAGGAAGGAGAATCCAAGTCCAGTCAAGTGGTGCTTGAAGTTACCACCGATCACTTGATAGGCACTGACTTCAAGCTCTCCTTTCAGCTCTGCTGTTTTCTAGGATTGGCTGAATTGTGGAGTTCCCCAAGGGGAATTCTGTAGCACAGCCTGTGCCAGGTGGCAGCAAGCCTCCCTTGGCAATGCACAGTCCGGAACTCATTGGATGCTGGGTGTGGTACAAGTATTGTGGTTTGATGAAAATGGCTTAGTGGGGCATACTGGGTTTTCCACTCCCAGTCTTGATCCACTGTTTTTGCAGAATTCACCTAGGAGTACAAAATAAGAAGCTGCATTAACAGTAGTTCCTACTAACTATGAGGTGCCAGGGTGCAAATGAGACTGCATATTTAAATACTGTTTAAATACTATTTTTAGTTTTAAACTGACGTTTTTAAAAAATGGAAACTTGTTATTGCCCAGGCCTTAAACAGGCCAACCAGTATGACCATTGCAGTGATTTGATAGCCCATGCTGAAAATTTAATTGTTCATTACTTTTCCAAATCAAATTGCTCTCTGTGCACACTCATCTCTGATGCACGGAAAAAGATTTCTATTACCTGTTGTAATTCATGCTGATTCATTCCTAGAAAATGTGAACAGTGTTTCTGAGTAATCCTAGCATATAATGCATGCCAGTTTACCTTTTCGAGAAAAATAACCTGTTTTTCCTGCTTTTTACATGCATCTATACTTCTAAACATTTTTGGCATATAGTGGAGAGGATCTATTCAACCAGGTTTCATATTCCTTTAGCAGCATGGGATTTCTTTCTTCTCCAGATTTTTAAAAGTTCACTACAAGGAATGCAGCACTTCATTAAAGATGTCAATAGCTGCACCAATGTTGTTATGTTTGCTTGGGGCATACAAAGAAGGCCTTAGCAGAGGGACTAGCTGGCCTTTGCAAAAATATCGGAGACACCAGCCAAAGAATTATATTTGCTGTTCCTCTTTGCTTTCCTCAAGGGAAATTTATTTGGATCCAGCTGAAAGGATTGAATCAACTCAGTTCAGCTGAGTCCGTGTGCTCCTGATGTGTACCTTAATTAGGAAAATGTTGAAAGCAAATACATGGTTGTACTGATCCTCATTATCTTTTATGATTGCAAGTGCCTCATATTTTGTAGGAACGAATTAAGTATGTAACCAGAGGTACCACTGTACTGTACTGTTATATGCCACCCTGAATCTCCACAGCAGTCTGGGATTCCAGGGAGTTTCAGGCGCTCTTTACCCACCAATGTCTGAGTTTCCTTTTGGACACTGAGGCACAGCAGAGACTTACACATATTTACAACCTGAGCCTACAATGGAGGGGTTCAAAGCATTGCACTCCAAGCAAGTTGGGTTTCTCCCATAGCTGCAACCTTGGATTCAAACTGTCAACCTACATTGTGCTCTGACTCTCGTTCTCCAGCCTGCCACCACTTGCAAACTGCAACTCTTTCCCCCCCTTCAGTTTACATCATCCCCAACTGCAATCCTGAAACTCCCTCCTAGAAACTGGCATTGCGTTCTGCTTCACCTGTTTGCTGACTGTCACATAGTCTTAGCTTTGCTAATGCGTTTCTTATTGGCTCATCACTCTTCTCTTTGTCCTCTGTTAATGGCCAGTAAGCCAGCCTGGTTTATATTTGAACGTTTGCTGGGTTCAGGGGTTAAAAGGTCTGTCGCCCACATACTCATAACAATACCTTCTTCCTCCTGTTAGCAGTTCGGTTGGAATAGCTTTATGCCTAGGCCAACCAGTGTGGTACTGATGGGAAGAAGGGCTGGATGTGTGAGCTATTGACTACTTGGAGGGGGGGCGCATTGCATAAACATTGTACAAGCAATACCTGTGTACACCTTTATATCAGCCTTCTCCAACCTGGTGTCCTCCAGATGTGCCAGACAGCATGACTAGTGGTCAAAGGATTATGGGAGTTATAGTCCAAAACATTTGGAGGGAACCAGGTTGTACAAGGCTATATGTGTGTGTAAGAATAAATAATTATGCCCTTCCTCCTATTAGCGATAATAAAATTACCGGTGTAGACCCTCAACATCAAAACTACCTCAGCACCTATGTTAATTTGATCAAATACACATACATCAGCAAACTTCTTACCTCAGGCCCTGACCACCACTGGAATGTGGCCCCTGCCATGTTGCCCAGAAAGGAAAGCGGCTCTCAGGTTGGGAAAAGTTTCCTACCTCTGATGTATAGGATTGCACTTAGTCATCCAAAGCAAACATTAACTAACTGGTACAGGTGAAAGATTTCAAGGTGCGTTGGATCATTGTCATATCATAGATAATTATGTTTGACTCTTTTTATTGCTTCGTTGCCTTGAGGATAGTGTCAGAAATCTCTACTGGAATGAAGTGAATTTAATATATGGTGATCTTCCCTCTCTCATTCTCTCTCTTTCTCTCTCCCTCTCACCTGACATGCAGTGTTCTTGACTTTTGTAGCGGTAGCGGGCCGACATTCTGTCGTTAACTCACGCTTTGGGTCTGTGCGCTTCCTCCTGTGCATATGTTTCATAGTTCTTAACAGAGCAACACAGCTTAGTCCCTGATAATAAGGCTTCCGGAGTCTGTAGTCTTTGTTCTACAAACTACTTTATTACAACCTATATACAGATCAGCCTGGAGCACACTCTTCTTGCATGGTGCTCACAGAAACCGAAACCGAAAGTGTGATACAGACAATAGCATCAGTTCAACAGGTGTACATATCCAGTTGTGGGACGTCATACCCTTTCCAGGTTTAACCCTGTGTTAACCTGATACTACAACAAGTATTTTTTTAAGTTGTTGATTTTATGATGTAATTCTGGAATTTCCAAAGTATGCTCAGAAGGGCAAGTGACTAGTTTTCCTCCGGCGTGGTCTTTGGTTACTGCGGGTAGGGAAGGAGGAACGAATGAATCTTCAAGCTGTTTCTTCCCTCAAAAATATATTGATGTAAATTACTTCTTTGCTTTTCTAAGAAACTTGCATTAAAAATAACACCCAGACAAATTGTAGAAACAATAACCTACAATATAAAGATAATTTAAAAGTTGGCAAAGAACAATAAAAGCATTAGACACAGCCATAAAACACCTTGAGATGGTTTGTTGTGTAGTAAATGTGCTGCTGCTATTCATTGCAGGGAATCCAAATGTCTTTCCCAAAATAGCAGTTGTGCTTAAAGAGGATCTGCATTTAAATTACAGCAGCCCAGAGCCGTCTCATCCATTGGGGCTGGTGGCGCGGCGCACCAGGGCGCAATGGCCTGGAGGGCGCCTCCGCCCTCCAGCCCCGCTGGCAGCGCCTGCCGGCAGCGCCCTCTAACTCCCGGCAAGGGAGCTGGCCGGTCACGCCATGCCCTCTGGCCGCCCAGCAGAGCACAGGAGCACAGCTCTGCGCGCCCTTCCAGCGCTTCCGGGACGCCCTCGCCTCCCATCCCGGAAGCGCTGGAAGGGCGCGCAGAGCCCCGCGCCGCTCCAGCGCCACGCCCCTCATCCCCCGCTCGCCCACCCCCCTCCCAAGGGGCGGCAAGCGCGGGAGGGAGGCGGCGGAGAGGCGGCATGGCGGGGGCGCCGGAGGGATAGCCGCGCCAGGGCGGCAGATCCCCTTAAGACGGCTCTGCAGCAGCCAATAGGAAGCATAAATGAAAAGACAGTTATAAGGAAGTATACACTGGGAAATTATTAAAGTTATTTAAGGCAGGTGTGAGAATACCACTGAAGTAGGCCTACCAAATTTAACATCTCCAACAAGTGGCTCTCTTCCCACCCTCCCCACCTTGACCCAGTTTTTCAACATTTAGACTCAGTCTAATTAAACACCATTGATATTAAATAGTGGGTGGACATAGCAGACGACACAGTGATTTTCAAGCAGCTCTCTTTATTCTCAGGCTGGAACAGAACTGGACTGAAGGGCTGAGCCAGCCTGCTTATATAGTATTCAGTAACATGCAACAGTAACGACTCTCTCTCTAGCTACCCAATCCGTGAGCGGCAATCTCAATCCTTCATTTGCATGTGTGGACCTGAGTGAGAACTGCAGCCACGGTAGGCAGTGAAACGATATACACAACATCCCTAGTGGCCTAGGGTGAGAACTTCAATACATAACAATTGATTTCACTGAGAGAGATTTGAGCTCATGCTGAACTTAATCCCCCTCCCCCCAAGTCAACAGGATTTAAAAGTGCTTAATCATTTTTGTGGAATGGTACTTTCCTTTGCTTTAGGAAACCAAGACCTTGAACACTTCAGCTGCCCACAGAATTTGTTTTAGGATGTTTCAATGAATACCAGAATAGAGGCCGGCATTCAGGTTTTGAAGCTAGTGGGTGGCTGGGGAATAATCCTCAAAATTGGAATATCTCCTATGAGTCAGTGGCCATAGCAGTGTACTGTAGTGACTCAAACACCTGCAAGCCAAAATGTGTCCCTCTGTTCCTCAGAGGAAGAGCGGGCTACATATGTAATTAATAAATGGTGGCCATGGCCGTCTTCCGCATTTGAAAGATTCCACCCTGTGGCTATGGCACAAGTGAGTTTCCTCCGCATCTCTTTGAGCGGAGAACCCCACCTGAGGGTATGTTCACATTACCACTTTAAAGCTCAAGTTGTGTGTGTTCCCCTGCTGCTGCCCCATGTGTAGGAACCACTTAGCAGGCTTCCCCAACCTCGGCCCTCCAGATGTTTTTGGCCTACAGTTCCCATGATCCTTAATTAGCAGGACCAGTGGTCAGGGATGATGGGAATTGTAGTCTCAAAACATCTGGAGGGCCGAGTTTGAGGAAGCCTGACTTGAGGTCTCCAAGCTGGTTTGAGAAAAAACACACCAGACAGTAGTATTTTATAAAATAAAAAGGAAGTACAGGATGCATATGCATTTTGGATGACATTTGACCACGGATTAGAAACAGCCCTGGAAATGTGCAAGTGCACAGGAACTGAAAACGCAAACACAGCCTGAGTCATGTTTCCATTTCTCTACGTAAGTCTGATCCATATCCTGCTACTTTAACTCTGTGTAGTATATTCACTCCGTGTGTGTTTTGATGCTGCTTTCACAGGGAAGTCACCTTTGTTGCCCACTGATTCTTCAAGGACTCCTTTAGAGACCCCTCAAAAGGAAAATGCATCACTGCATCCAACTGGGAACGAAAATAAAGTCACAGCAGGTGAGACAGAAATGCCAGCACTGCCAAATTCAGGTACAATACAGGCAGGGATGAAAACAAAACAAAAAAATGTTTTCAAACTTTGGTGAACTTGTACAGGGAAGTGGTTTTCAACTGGTGTTAACCACATGTGTGCAATGACTTAATTCCCAAATGTGTCATGCCTTAAAGTTTCAAGAAAGTTCTGAGTATTCTTGGCAGCTGCCTGTTTACTTAACCTTTGATTCTGTTGAAGAAGAAGAAGAGTTTGGATTTGATATCCCGCTTTTCACTACCCGAAGGAGTCTCAAAGCGGCTAACATTCTCCTTTCCCTTCCTCCCCTACAACAAACACTCTGTGAGGTGAGTGGGGCTGAGAGACTTCAGAGAAGTGTGACTAGCCCAAGGTCACCCAGCATCTGCATGTGGAGGAGTGTAGACACAAACCCGGTTCCCCAGATTACGAGTCTACCGCTCTTAACCACTACACCACACTGGCTCTCCAGTGGAAGAAGTGAGAAAGTTGTCTGTGCTGCAATAATTCTACTGAGCCTGGTCATTTAATAGTTGTGTAAAAGAGAATTTCAGCAGATGCAGCAGAGCTGAGAAAGGCTCAAAAGTTCTTTTTTTCTATGTGACTGTTGAAGGCACAAGATCCCCGAATATAGTAGCACCTAACCTCTCCCTCTATCAAAGGAGGGTCATTGCATCTTACACATACATAGTACCTGAATTTAAATGGCAAAATAATTGTATGGTTCATCAAATAAATGACACGTGCATATTTAAATTTCCTGAAATAAATATTTGGGTGCTCATTGGAAGAATAATAGGCCCTTACCTTTTTGTGAGTTACGGAGAGACTTGGCCATTTAAACCAGCGGTGGGGAGCAGGTGGCTCTCCATATGTTATTGGACTCCATCTCTCATCAGCAGCATCAATGGTTTGGGCTGACAGGAGTTGTAGTCCGACAACATGTAGAGCATCACAGGTTTTCCCATCCCTGTGTTTAATTTACTTTTGACTAGACAATGTTCGTAATCGACTATATCTTTTTGTAAACCGTTTTGTGGTATATAAATTTTATGAAATAATAGTAATACAGTCGTACTTTGGAAGTCGAACAGCTTAGTTCCCGAATGTTTTGACTCCCAAACGTCGCAAACTCGGAAGTGACTGTTCCGGTTTGCAAACTATTTTTGGAAGCCAAACTTCCAATGGGGCTTCTGCAGCTTCCAACTGGCTGCAGGAAGCTCCTGCAGCCAATCAGAAGCTGTACTTTGGTTTTCGAACATTTTGAAAGTCAAACGGACTTCTGGAATGGATTCCTTTCGACTTCCAAGGTACGACTGTAGTGATATTTGCCATCTTAACCTGAACACATATTTTTTTTAATAAAGTAAAAATAAACTCTACAGCTAAGCAACCACGAAGTGGTTTGTAATACTGTACTTAAAATTAGTGCCTTAAGGTTTCCCCCCTAACCAATATGCCTGAAAAGCTACAAAATGGCCAGATGATATGTAACCACATTGATAGCAGAGAATGTTCCATTTCACTCTATGGACATTACTTCCAAGCAAACATGTAGAGGATTAGAGTGGCAGAGAACATGATAACGTATTCTTTTGTTGGAACAACTGGTGTTAAATGCTGGAGGACTTCTAACCCTGTGGTTTTTTTCCCCCAGCGGACACAGATGTTCAGAATAAAGCAAATCTATTTCTTGTGGGGCCCTCGAGGTTGCACAAATAGCCTGCTCTTAAAAGTACCTATTTTTGTCACTTTCAGATCCTGCTCTAAAACCATATGCACATTTGCTTCCTCTATCCCCACCTCCAACTTCTACGGACCTTCCACATTCTTTACGTTCAAATCCACCAGAATTGCAGAATGTTAAGGTAAACATTAGATTCATAGATTTAGAAGGGAACCTTTAAAATCATCTAGTTGACCCCGCTGAAAGTGCAGGGCATCTGTTGCTACAACAGTTCTGATAGGCAGCCATCCGGGTTTTGTTTAAAAAAAAACCTCTCTGAGGCAGTCTGTTCTGCTATCAAAACGGCTTTGACCCAAGTTATTCCTAATTTTCAGTCAAAAATCCTTGTTCTCGTTTCAATTTGAACTTGTTGGTTTGGGTGCAGATATATGCTTATAAATAAGAATTTGTTTTTTAAAACAAACAAACAAACCATGTCCAATATTTTGCATATCTTTGTAACTTGTCAGAAATAAGCAAGGACCAAACGACATGTTATATTATTCACTCCTTTTTAAAAGCATGACTAAACTAGCCACTGTTGCTTAAAAGAAAGAAGCCACGTGGCACCTTGATTCAGTGTCCTCTTGAAGTAGATCAGAGCACAGCAGTGATTTCCCATTGAAATTCACCCTCCCTCCCCAGGTGCTATTTGCCCATAAAAATGCCGTTTTATATACCTTCAGGGTCAAGTAGCAATGGGTCTGTGGTTTGACGGGTGTGAAAATAGCATTTCTGGCACCCCCTTGGTGATATTTAGTGGAGTAACCCTGCTATGCCTTCTCTCTCTGAAATCTCTAGCCTGGCAGTTCTTCCATCCCTCAACAGGAAGCTATTCCTAATCGCCTCACTGCAAGCCTTTTGTGGGCTCCAGAAGAAGTGGAAGCTGTCACCAGTGGCTTCAGTGAGGAAAACCGAATTAGTGAAGGCATGTTTGCCATTGCCTACAAAGGTTGCAGGGGCAACAATTTATACGTGGTTAAAAGACTAAAAGAGGTAGGTGACTTTCTTCATTTAAGCCATGAATTCAACAACAAATTAGAAAAGCTGGTTAGAAATAGGTGTGCCACTGAATTCTTACAGTCAGGGCCGTCTCATAATAGGGGCTGGGTGGCGTGGTGCACCAGGGCGCCAGGCCCCCCAGGGGCGCCCCCGCAAGCCCGCCAGCATACCGGGCGCTCCCTGCCCAACCCGCGCCCGCCCGCCGGCGGGCAAGCTACAAGCCGGCTGCTCTCCGGAGCCCCAGCTGGAGCGCTGGGAAGGGCGCGCAAAGCCCCGCGCCGCTCCAGCGCACGCCCCTCATCCCCCGCTTGCTCACCTCCCTCCCGCGCTGGCTGCCCCTCGGGGGATGAGGGGCGTGGCGCTGGAGCGGCGCGGGGCTTTGCATGCCCTTCCCAGTGCTCCAGCTGGGGCTCCGGAGGGCGGCCGGCTAGCAGCGCCACGCCCCTCATCCCCCGCTCGGCCACCCCCCCTCCCGAGGGGCGGCCAGCGCGGGAGGGTGGGCGGGAGGCGGCCCACCGGGGGTGCCGGGGGATCGCCGCGCCAGGGCGCCCGATCCCTTTAAGACGGCGCTGCTTACAGTGGATTCTTGAGATTCCCCCTCTCCCCCTCTTAAGACCTCTGTTGATTTGGTAGAAGCCCCACAAGCACAGAATTGGAAAAGCCTATGGAAAGAAAATAACTACAGTGTAATTAAACCCAGAGAGGATGGCTTAGTGTCCAAGTACATGTGAGGCTAAATGCATGGCTAAGTACATGCTAAGATGTCGATCCAGCAAGCAACATGCTCCCCTCCGCACATTTTTCGATACATGGAGTGGGCACAGCTGTTAGCACAGCAAGCAGCTGGAGTCCTGAGATATTTGGGGGGGGGGGACGACACACACCTGAGTGGCAGAAGGAGGTGCCAAAGGTTCAGCAGAAGGCAGTGAACTGGGTGTATCTGGAGGGATGGGATGCTCCTCTGCTAACTGCCTTATCCTTCCCTGGGGTCTTCCTCTCCATGCCCAAGGCCACTGGGTCCCGTCCCCCCCAGATCAGACACCTGTTGAGGTTTGGAAATAATGACCTGGAACACATTGGGACATTCCCCAAGACTCTCCAGCACCAGCTCTTTGAGTTCCTCCCACTCATCCTCCGGCTCTGATCACCCCCTCTATGACACTTCCATAGGGCTCATGGCACTTAGTTGGATATCCCCTGTATGGATTGTATGACATTTGTAAGGCATGGGGGAAGCTACAGGGAACCAGGCAGAGGGCCTTCTCGGTAGTGGGCCCGCCCTGTAGAACGCCCTCCCATCAGATGTCAAGGAAATAAACAACTACCGGTATCTGACTTTCAGAAGACACCTGAAGGCAGCCCTGTTTAGGGAAGTTTATAATGTTTGATGTTTTATCATTTTTTTTATTACTATTAATATTCTGTTGGGAGCCACCCAGAGAGGCTGGGAAAATGCAGACAGATGGGTGGGGTATAAATACATTATTATTATTATTATTATTTATTATTATGCACAAAGGAGGAGATTTCTAAGGGGTTGATATACTGATTAAATTAAAAGATAACAAAGTTAAAATACCAACTGCATCACCTCCATTCTCAACTCAACATTTTAATATTAGGCTGAGATTAGTGCTACTGAAGCTTCATTATCTGCTTAAGATAGCGGATAGTGGATATATGGTTTATTAGAATATATACATATATTCATCATTAAACTGAGTTGACTATTGGGGCAAGAAATAAATGTATTCTCTTTTTATGCTTCACAGCAAAATCAGACACAAAAACTATTCCGTACAGAGGTACAGATCTGCTTCCGGTATGTAGCTACACAAAACTTGATGGTGTCTGCTCAAATGGCTTCCGTTTACTATGTGTTTGAATTATGCAAATGAGCCTTTTTTTAATAGAAGCTCTAGGAGGCATTGGATCTTTCAGCCGCTGCAGCGTGTGTGTGTGTGTGTGTGTGTGTGTGTGTGTGTAAAATTAAAAGCTAGACTTGTCTGTCAGAATCAAAGATTTTCCCCATTATGTCCACTGCACTCAAGCTCTGGGCATTTCCCCAGTCTGCTTGGAAGGGGAACAGATGTACATTTTTTGGACAACCAATAGCTCTAGCAAGATCCAGCTCAAAAGCATGAGACCCTTCTCCGACTCACCCAGATTGTCCCTGTAATTCAGAGTACACGAACTGATGCACACCCCTAACAAATACACTGAGATGTAATGGTTTATTTATTTATTTAATTGATTCAATTTATGAATCACTTCCAATGAAATATCTCCAAGTGATCTCACAGTAACAATGTTAACAATAAAAACAGCTTTTAAAATCCCGTATCTGTCCGTCTGCCTGCCTCCTCGTACACACTTCATATGTAAAAACAATTTCAGATTCAATACAGATACCAGCTCTTAGTAATTATAAGAAATAATTTTGTGGTCCTTCTGTAGCATGCAGTAGAAAAGTGCCAAGTAGGTATGCGTGTTTGTATGCACAATTTGATGGATCTCCACTATGGTCTGTATGTAAAAATAAGTCCCTGTGCCGCCTAATACACTTCAGTTCAGTTTTAACATAGCAGTGAAGTTGTAATGTAAATATAAGCACGTCAGAAGGGTTGTTGACACACACATATTTTTAGACTTTGAAAGTCATTTCAGTATTTGGAGCAGCAGCCCTTGACTGGTTAGTTTACTTCATGTGCAGGACGCAGTAGTGATGAATTGAGGTGGGGGAGTGCGTGAGCCTGGGGCATATTTCCGTTCTAATCTCACATGGCAGTGTGTAGAGCGAGAGAAACATCTGAAACATCCAAGACTTAGTACTCTCTACTGACCGAAAGGATTGCATACTGAACTGTGAAGATCAGGGCTGGCATAACCCATTTTCCTGCTTGGCAGGGGGTTGGACTGGATGGCCCTTATGGTCTCTTCCAACTCTATGATTCTATGATTTTGCCACCTGAGGCAGAACAGGAAATCTACCCCCATCACTTACCTCCATGTTGCAGTATGCCTCTGAATGACAGCCGCTGAGAATCGCAGGTTCAGAGAGTGCTGTTTTGCTCAAGTCCAGCACGGTTCTTCTTATGTTCTTAAGTAGGTATCTTAAATTCTGGTACATTACGTTTTCTCACATATCTGTTCAAATACCCTTTAGGAGTTGCCATCCTAACATTCTGCGGTTGTTAGGCTTTACTGTAGAAAGTGGATTTCACTGCCTGATATACCCTTACATGCCTAATGGATCGTTGATGGACAGACTGCAGTCTCAGGTAAGCAACCAGGTTGCATGCTATGTCACAGTTCTACAAAAATACTGTGTTAAATGTTGACATTCTCTAATGTACTATACCAGGAATAGCCAACATGGTGCCCTCCAGATGTTGCTGGTCAACAACTCCCACGATCCCTGGCAGCTGGTCTTGCCGACTGGGGCTGATAGGAGATGCGGTCTTCGGCAACTGGAGGGCACCATATGGCTATCCTTGTACGATGCTAATGTTGCCCTGGCTGCACAGATGAAAGGAAAGGCACTTTGGCCACAGTCACTGGCCATTTATTCTGACTCACCATTTTACAAACAGCCTGCTTCCCTGTTCCTTTTAGAAAGAAAGCAGCTGCAGTGGCCAGTCAGTTGCCAATCACTGTAGCTGTAGAGATGAAGGCAAGAACAAGAACACTGTAGACCCAGCTGCTAGCCAAATCAGCAAATAAATAAATAAATAAATAATTTATACCCCGCCCATCTGGCTATGTTTTCCCAGCCACGCTAGACAGCTCCCAACAGAATATTAAAAACACAATAAAACATCAAACATTATAAACTTCCCTAAACAGGGATGCCTTCAGATGTCTTCTGAAAGTCAGATAGTTGTTTATTTCCTTGACATCTGATGGGAGGTCATGCCACAGGGCGGGCGCCACTACCGAGAAGGCCCTCTGCCTGGTTCCTGTAACCTCACTTCTCACAGTGAGAGAACCGCCAGAAGGCCCTGGGTGCTGGACCTCAGTATCCGGGCTGAGCGATGGGGATGGAGACACTCCTACAGGTATACTGGGCTGTGGCCATTTGGGGCTTTAAAGGTCAGCACCAACACTTTGAATTGTGCTCAGAAATGTACTGGAAGCCAATGTAGGTCTTTATTTTCAGGACTTTAAATAAAGTCTCCTTTAAATGTAAGCTCAGAACTTTTGAGATGGAGTGGAGTATTGAATCAATGAATGATATTAAACCAAGTAGACATGCTGACCCACATTCTTTTTGTAACACATTGTATGCATACATACCATACATTTAAAGCACATTTTCTCCCCCCCCAAAGCATCCTGGGAACTGTAGTTTGTTAAGGGTTCCAGGAATTATAATTTGGTGAGGGAGTAAACTGCAGTTCCCAGGATTCCTTTGTGTGTGTAGCTGTGTGCTTTAAGTGTCTGGTTTGTACACAGCTCCGGTCATTGGTCCATCTAGCTCAGTGTTGTCCACACAGACTGGCAGCAGCTATTCAGGGTTTCAGGCAGGGGACATTCCCAGCCCTACCTAGAGATATTGGGGATTGAACTTGGGGCCTTTGGCGTATAAAGCAGACACTCTGCTGTTAGACTACAGGCCCTTTCCCAAAGGTCATTGGCCTGTGAGTAATTGGTGGTGTAGGGGCAGAAACAAGTTCAAACATTTGCCTACATCAGGTATTGAAAAGGTTACACGTACTTTTATGTAGGGAAAATATTTACTGCCACAAGGTGAGTCAGGGCAGGATTTGTCTGTCAGCTTCTGCTTGTGGTTTAAGAAACTAAATAAGTGTATGACTAGTTCTTTGGACTTGTGATTTGTGAAGAGTAGCAGCCCCCACCTGAGCCAACATTTTTTGAAAACTGGGGGTGGGTGATGTTAAAAAAGCAGGGTGTAGCATGGAATCTACTGATTAAAGGGGGGAAATACCATAAGGACTGGCCAATCCTAGGATGTGCTCAGCATAGTTCTCTTGATGCCCAGTTACGGAATCTGTGCAGTATTGGAGTTCGAAATCTGTTCTGCTCAGATAATCATTCCAAAAGTAACAGTAGTGTAATGACTTTTATTAGGTATTGTACCGCTGTTACCTTTGGATTTATTCCCCTAATGAACCAACAACTAGACAAGTCCATGTCTGTATTTTGAAAGAGAGAAACTATTTCCTCCAGTCCTGTGAATTGTTTGATTCCTGCGTTGAACCAGCATGAAATTTAATTTTCCACCTATCAGAAAATTTGGGCCAGCAGAGAGCTTGGTTACTCCTTCAGAGAAAGGTACGGTACATTGATGGTCACACAATCTCAACCCTTCTGTTGCAGGGCAGTTCTGAACCTTTAACATGGGAGAAACGCATCAAAATTTCTTTGGGACTTGTTCAAGCTGTTCGGCACTTGCATCACTTAGGAATTATTCATGGAAATTTGAAAAGGTGGGGAGCTGACTTTAAAACACCATTCTCTTCTTTATGCCATCAAAATATATATTTTAATAAGCTGGTGAACATTTTCAATTAGTTAAAGATTTTGTTGCAAGACAAGAATAGAAATTGGTTCCATTTCAGTTCATTATTGGTTTTTGGATAGAAAAGCATACATAATTGCAGACTATTTGTGCAATGATGGACATGCCTACAGCGTCTCTTGCTTTGTACTACAGTTATAATTCAGCTGTATTGAAGAGCAATAAGCTTGAAATGAGTTTGTGATAGGATTAGATATATTTGTGCACTTACTGGAAATTTTGGTGTTCTATTTCTTTTAAATACTTCTTTCTTTTGCTAGGACTGGAAATCAGAATTAGAGCAGATTTATCATCAAGTAGTGTGCTTATTGTAAATGAAAAGTACACGTTTCCCTCATTTGGCTGGCTGAGGGAGCGTTTGGCAGTGCAGAATCAGCAGGCAGCGTGGAAGTGGGAGGAATCCTTTGCCACTGGCTGATTAACCCTTGCTGGTTTTAGACCATTTCCATCCCAGTCAAAAGTAAGCCCTGCTCAGGGGGCAATGACTATAGGACACTTACAGGGAAGAATCAGTGGATGCCAGAAGAGCAACATTCATTTATTCTACCCACCAATTATTGCTACAAATGCTCAACTAGATTCACATTTTCTTAGGATCCAGGTTTTGCAAAATCCACTGTTTGGGGTGATGTATTATTTACAAGGTGTAAATAAAATACTGCAGTTCAATAAAACTGATACCATTTCTGCCTCAGTATACCTTTGCAGTATTAGCACTTTGTCAGGACACTCTTATTAATTAAAAGGGTACTTAAATTAGTTTGCATTATCCCAAGCTACGTTATCACTTTCAGACGTGAATGACTACTATTTCCTGTAGCTCAGTAGTCTTCAGAACCGAGACCCATGTTTGTTTGTTTATTAAGTTTCATTTATATGTTTTACTCAAGGCAAATACTGCATTACACTTCAATTTTCTTTTCATAAACTTTATTAAATCTTTAAAAAGTAATTGCCAAACACAGTCTTCCAAGACAAACATGTGTATAGATGTTAAGTCTTGTGGATGCCATATTGGTGACTGCATGCAAGACAGAGACCCATATTTCATCCAAACATGCCACTGGGTGGGGGTGGGGGGCATTTCTTTATTGTCTTACTAGATATTTGTAGCATTGATTGTTTCTGTATCCCAACATAGGTATTGCTGTGGCACTAGTTGAAAACTAATGTTGTAACAGACGTTTTACCTGCACTTCTTATCTTGCTTGCACAGTTCCAACGTCTTATTGGATGAAAACTTTGCACCACAACTTGGACATTCTGGTCTCAGGTTGCAGCCTGCAGAGAAAAAATCTGAGCGCTCTGTGATGAAAACCAAAGTCTTGCAAGCTTCTCTCGCTTACTTCCCGGAGGATTTTGTCAGGCATGGGCAGCTAACGGAAAAAGTGGACATATTTGGTTGTGGAATAGTAAGTTGCCCACCTGTTGTGTGCAATGCTATATATATATATGATCCTCACATCAGGAGCTTGGCAAGTTTTCATGAAAGCAAATTTCATATATTGCTTTCTCCAAATGGGTTAGCATATTGCCAATTTATTTTAAAATCAGACTCTGGGTCTGGAGAATTATAGGTCATAGATCAGTGATATGACACACTCCTTGCAAGCAAAAAGCCAGATTCTATTCTAGACATCTCTAGTGATAATGTTGTTGTTTTTGGTTTTGGTTTTTTTTTTGCTAATGGAGCTGGTAAAGAGCTCTGCCTGAGATCTAGGATGGAAGCTGTGAGTCAGTAGATAATGCTAAGCTATGCTAGACTAATTGAAACACTTACACTGAGTGGTGAAATCAACACCAGTGGTTTGCAACCTTTTTGGTATGGCAACCCACAAGTCCAAAATTAATTTATATAGTAACCCATTGATTCATTATTGATTTAATTAAATTTTTATTATTTTCCAATTAAACCAATTACATCAAATAAAACATACACACTTATATCCTCGCTCTGCCGAGCTACAACTTCCCTCCCTCTCGTCAACAGGTTTTCTAGTCCACTCTAATCACACAGTTTTTGTTTAAGTCTCTTAATCTATGCCCTAGGTTTATTCCAATCCTACCAGTGTTTCCCATTGATTCATTATTGCCTGAATTCTAGACCTTAGGCCTCAGCAGCCATCAGTTGCATGCATTTTAAATGCACGTTAACCAATTTTATGACTACAACTTGAGACACCCAATAGGAAAGTGTTCTTAGCAACTATGAGCACAAGTATTTGGGGCCTGAGTCATGTGAACACCTTCAATTGGTGTGAATGATTGTGAAAACAGACTAAAAGTGCTGGAGGCAATGCTTGGTGAGGTCATGAAAAGGGCAAAGTACGACTTGCCAAGGTTTCAGAGGCAGGGTTTCAGTGTTCTTAGTGGCTCCGACTGTCATTAGAATACATTAGGCAATATTAAACATCCACCTGCAAATTGGCATCCTTTATCCACAGATTTTAATTTCTCTGAACACTGAATTTATTTGTTTGCCTCAGTTCAGTAGTTGTGCAATATACACACCCCTGACTATAGTGATTGCACTACTTGTAATGACTGCTTGCTTAATGGGCATCCCATTTGAGCGCAGAGAATGAATACTGATATTCCTTTGATCTTAAGGAATAATCCATTCTAAGAAGGGAAAGTATGTAATTATAAAAACAATGTTTTCAAGGTTTTAGCAGAGATACTGACTGGCATGAAGGCAATGGATGAAGGAAGGCATCCTTTTTACCTGGTAAGTTAAGTGTGTGTGTGTGTGTGTGTGTGTGTGTGTGTGTTGGTGCTTGAAGCAGGATCATTCCCAATGGATCTTCAACCTGGTCCAAAGAATACAATCCTTATGCCAAAATATGTTTTCCATTGCAGATCAGTTCTGCAGTATATGCCAGATCTTCTCTTTTTAAAATTATTTATTATTTATTTAATTTATATACCGCCCTATACCCAGAGGTCTTAGGGCAGTTTCACAGAACAAAATCAAAATATAAAACCACAAATATATATAATCAAAATAAAAACAACAACCCAATACCCCCCACACCTACTGCTAGCGATGGGACCACCACATCCAAAATCCTAGTACTGCCTTTACAACCCATAGACAGCTGAATGCTGTAGGTTTTCAAGATAATTTTTCTGTTCTCCTGAACTAGATCTGATTGAACTTTTTTTATATATACATATACTTAGCAAAGTAAACAATTTTTTTTACTATTTTTACATGCTGAATAAATATTTCAAGAGTTTGTTTCCCGCAATAACCAAAAATACTTGAACTGGGGGGGAAATCAGTTTGGACCCACCACCTCCAGTAAAACACACATAGGACTCATCCAAACTTCTGCTTGTTCTGCCACTTTCCCTGGGAAAACCTGATATTTACTGCTGAATCATAGCACACCTTAATTGGGTTTTCTGCAGATTGATGTTTGCTCTGATTCAGTGCTAAAGAGTGAGTTTTCCCCAGGCAAGCGATGGGGCAAACAGAAAACTTCTTGGACCCATGCTTTCTAGGCACAGGACAAGTGAAAGTGTGGATGAACCCTTAGAGAGCAATCCTATGTCGCTGGAACTAATGCATAGTAGTTTTTTCAGTTCTCATGACCTTGCCATTTATTTTTTATATGATCTGCCTTAATTATATGAAAATTAAATATGACTACTGTCCTCTGCAGGGACCTAGGTGGCGCTGTGGGTTAAACCACAGAGTCTAGGGCTTGCTGATCAGAAGGTCGGCGGTTCGAATCCCTGCCACGGGGTGAGCTCCTGTTGCTCGGTCCCAGCTCCTGCCCACCTAGCAGTTCGAAAGCACATTAAAGTGCAAGTAGATAAATAGGGACCGCTCCAGCGGGAAGGTAAACGGTGTTTCCGTGCGCTGCTCTGGTTCGCCAGAAGCAGCTTTGTCATGCTGGCCACATGACCCGGAAGCTGTCTGCGGACAAACACCGGCTCCCTTGGCCTATAGAGCGAGATGAGCGCCGCAACCCCAGAGTTGGACACGACTGGACCTGATGGTCAGGGGTCCCTTTACCTTTACCTTTACTGTCCTCTGCTACATAGTAGAATTTTGATGCAGTCGTCTGAATGAGCCAGCTAGCATAATATTGTTCTCGTACAAGAGGGGCTGAGCACACTGCATTTCTCCTTCTCATTTTCTTCCACAGAAAGATGTCTTCCTTGATGAAATCCAGGTGGCAAAGGAACTATCCAGTTCTAAGGAGAAAACTTTTGAAAGACTTGCTGCCACAGAAATATGTCACAAATATCAAGACAAGCATGCAGGTCACTTACCAGAAATGACTGCTGTTTGGTTGGCCACTGCTTCGTGTGTTTGCCTGAGGAAAAAGAATGCTAACATAGCAGAGGCAAGTGTACTTCTCTTTCCACTTCCTGCTACAACAGCAAAGCTTTGCCCTGCATTCTTAGAGCTTTGCAGCTGAGTAGTGCAGGTCGGTGTCTCTGCTATTGTCCTGCATCTGGCTATTATTTGGGTTGGGGGAGCTAGTTTGTGCAAAATCAGCACACAGAACAGATTCTTGATTTATTGGATGCCATGAGAACACACACTGGTCTTAGCTGCAAAGAGTGACAGGAAGATATAGTTACAGGTAGGTAGCCGTGTTGGTCTGCCATAGTCAAAATAAAATAAAATAAAATAAATCCTTCCAGTAGCACCTTAGAGACCAACTAAGTTTTGGGGATATATATCCCCAAACTTTAGGGACATTTGTTTGTTTATACCCTGCTTCTTAGTAAAAAGATTCACGAGACGGCTTATAGAATAATGAAAATATCTGTTGCAATAAAGCCACGAAACTTGGCAACAGATAAAACACTAAAGATTTACTGTATTTGATCAGAAGGGAAACCAGAATCTGCAAACAGACTTTTTCTTCACTTTTTATGCATTTACCACAGTAAGCACCATGGTGCTACACAAACAGTGACTTAGATAATTGTAGAAAAGGTGGGTGTAAGATTGTGCCTGGTTTTTTCCATGTGGTGGGCAGACCAAAGGATTGAGGCCAACAGATGTAGGGCAGGGGGCAACCATCCCCCACAGCAGTAGATACAGGCTGTCTTGCTGGTGACTAGGTGACAGCATAACACTCCAAACTCATTGCTAGAATGCTAGCCCTCATAATAAGTCTATAAACCATATCCTGTTAGGGCGCCAACAAATTGGCGTGCTGAAGCGCAGCAGTCAGGAAGCACAGCAGTCAGAGTCAGGTAAGCCGAGGTCAAACAGTCCGGGTCAGAAGCCAGCCGAAGTCAGGTATCAGCACTGGGGTCAAGAGAAGCCCAAGTCAGGAACAGTCCAAGTCAGGAACCAGCCAAGTAAGGAACAAGCCAGGAGTCAGGAACAGGACGAGCAAGAACAACCAGTTGCAGGTGCTAGTGAAGGGAGCAGCTGGCCTTCCTTAAGTAGCTGGCCCGTAATCACGTCTCTTACGAGCTGCAGCTGCCTCTAATTGTTCCCTGCATCTCTCAGCTCTACGCTATACAGCTGAGAAGGGAGGAGGGACCCTGTCGGTTTCTCTCCTCACAAGGGCCTGATTCTGGCTCAACTTCCTCCTCCTGTTCTGGTCTTTCCCCTTCTCCATCTGATTCTTCCTCTTCTGAGGAGTGCCGCCACCAGTCTTCTCCAGGTATGAACTCCTCCATTTCCCCAGATTCTTCTGTGGGTGCCGCCTCGCCAGGGCTTGTCACCACTCCTCCTCCTCGTCTGGCTCAACCCTGACACATCCCTCTTCATGTATGGGGTGGGGGTGGGGATGAGGGATCACACCATAGCTGTCAAGTATCCCATATTGGCCGGGATTCCCCCGTTTTTAAATGCGTTTCCCGCTGCTGTCCCGGATGATTCAAAAACCCGTATATTCCCAGGTTGTCAAAGGTTTCTGCCCAGCTCACAAGTCACGCAGCGCTCAGGCCTGGTCAGGAAGCTTCTTCCCCTCCCCCACTCCGCCACCCGCGCACGCCCCGGTCTCCCTTCCTTCCCCGTCTCCCCTGTTCTTTGCCTGCTGTCACTAAGAGCCAGACTAGCTGCAGACAGGCAGCAGCCAGAGGAGGGGGGAGGAGGAGGAGGAGAGACTGGGAATGAGTTGGAAGCAGACACAGCCTCAGCGCGCAGATCTCCCCTGCCAGAGACAGACAGAGCAGGGAGGGGGCAGGATAAAAGGACCTCTCCTGCTCTGCATAAGGAAAGCCCCCTCCCGGCGCCTCTGGGGCGAGATGTAGGGCTTGCAGGAAAAGTGAATGTGCGCAGACAACCTGCCGGGCTCTCCCGTCCGTGGCTGGGCAAGCGGAGATGCTGTCGCCGCCGCGCAGGGAAAGGGGGAGTCCCCGCGCTTGAAGGAGTTCCTCCAGTACCACCTAGACAGCCAGAAAGTGTCTGACAAAGTGAGGAGAGGCCCAAGTTGAAGGTCTGCGGCTCTTAAAGCGACACAGGGCACACAAAAGATGGTGCGGCGGCGGCAGCAGCAGTGGCCCAAAGCAGCTTGATCTAGGGAAGAGCGCGGACACCGCGTTCTAGCTGCTCCGCCCACTTTTGCTTCTGGCTCCGCCCACCACTGCCATGGGACTGTCATAGGTGAGGCTGCTGATCCCTTATTTTCAAATCCAAAAGTTGACAGCTATGGATCACACATGGAGCAGGTTGAGATCGCAACCCCTTGGCCTCACTTCTGACCTGCTGCTCCGACGCCTCTGATCTTTATGAGTTTGTCTGGACATCTGCAAAGGGTCACCTACACACATTTTACACAACTGGGGCTCCTGTGCGTTGGTGGGCATCCCTTACTATACAGTGAATGTACGCTGGAGACAAGGCCAGCAGGACATGCAGTGGTGGTCGAGCCAGCAGGCAAAGACCCACCCCTTCCATTTTCTTAGCACTTACTTTCCCTCCCTGTTTACTTAAGAATGTGTGTCCCTAAATGTTGAAGGAAGCAGTTGCTTTCTTTTAGTGAGGAAAATTTGAAAGAGCTGTTTTAACATTGTTGTTAAAAAACAGGTGCATGAAATAATCGAAATGGCAGTTCATCAAATACAGTGTCAGGAAATGGCCGAGTGGAGCAGATACCGTGGACTCTCCATGAATACTCCAGAAGAAAACGATGAGCCAGCCAGCCCGCTTAATTTTGGTTTCTCAAATGAAGTGAATCCCGGGTCTTTGAACTGTGGAGATTTGTTGCCACCTTTGATGAGCGCCATGTCTCCTGAAACATACTCTGGGCAGATGTTACAGGTCCCTTGCGAGTCAGATGAATCAAGTAACTTTTCGTGGGACCCTACAGATGCTGCTGTCGCCTGCCTGCCACCAAGCAACAACTCTCAATATCTAGAAAATGTTTCTCCCACAAAGCCTCTGGCAAATGATTCAGAATATAGCACTGTCTTCTCAACAAAAAATATGAACTCTAATAAGGAGCCACTAGAAACAACTGCTTCTTTAAATAAAACGACTCCATCAAATACAAATACGGAAAGCTCTGGTGCTGCCTGTTCTTCACAAGGTAACAAGGTAACTTTTAAATATTCTTTGAGGAAAATTAGGAACATTTATGAAGTATATCATAACAGTAATACAAATATTATTATTTCATCAGTTTGCATGGCAAGATTATCCCTGCCCTGAAAACCTCACAATTTAAAATTGGCCACAGGGCAGACAAGGGAAAGGTGAGAGAAGTGGATGAAGGGTAAACTGAGAAGGAATATGCAGCTGTTTCAGATGTTTAGGCTTAGTTACAGTATTTCATTAAGGCTTGGGAACTAGATAGTTGTGTCAAAGGCATTATGGGGAAAGTAGGCTTATAGGAGGGATTTGAAAGAGTTCGAGAAGTGGTATCACCAGTGTGGTGTAGTGGTTAAGAGTGGTAGACTCGTAATCTGGGGAACCGGGTTCGTGTCTCCGCTCCTCCACATGCAGCTGCTGGGTGACCTTGGGCTAGTCACACTTCTTTGAAGTCTCTCAGCCCCACTCACCTCACAGAGTGTTTGTTGTGGGGGAGGAAGGGAAAGGAGAATGTTAGCCGCTTTGAGACTCCTTCGGGAGAACTCTTCTTCTTCTTCTTATCATGCAAGAGTTCTATGATAGTTCCAAGCACATGGGGCAGCAAGTTAAAACAAAAATAGGCAACTTCAGAATTATACTGTGACCTGGACTGTTGGAGCTAAATTATGTGACATGTAATTAACACCATTTTGGTATCATTTAGGATGTGGTAGATGGGTTTCATGTTGTCATCATACTTCACTTATTCTGCAATGGTTTTAATTTTGTAGCAGCCCTCAAGGTTTTTGTTTTTTTTAAAACAAATCAACTCTTGGGGGGGAAATGGATTCCTTAGCAGTAGTCTCTCCTGCTGTATAACATGAAATCCCTGGGATAGATCATCCAGGGATTGGGCAATGGCGTCATGAGTATGCCGATGACAGCCACCTCTATCTCTCCTTTACATTAGACCCAAGAGGTGAGGATCTGAAAAAGTGCCTGGAATTAGTAATAGACAAGAGGCTGTAAACAACATCGGGGGGCCACAAGTTAGCCCCTCCTAAGTATGAGCAACTTTTCAGCAATTCCTTCATGTTAACTTAAAGAAAATCAACATTCTATAGTTTATTCAAAATAACTTTTACCTCAGTAATTAGTGATACATTATTTGTAATGTCATGATATTATATTACATTGCTTGTTTGTGCTTTATTTCAGCAGGGGTGAAAGAAATAAAAATCAACGATAAAAGAAAAAGATGATGGAACGATTTTTATTGTATGAAGAAAATAAGATAAATACTTGTGAACTCTTTGAAGATTTGATGTAACTAAATCATAATCCATGCAGTTTGCAGAAGATTAACTTTATTGGCAGTAGAAACAAAAGCACAATGCATTTTTTGAAGTTACATTGGGTACCTATGCAAGATATGGATAGGATGGGAAGCATCAACTTGAGGTGATTAGTGTCAAGAATTATATTCACAGCTTTATGGCTGTGATTGAAATGTATTTTGGTAGACAAATCTCTTGAAACCAAAGGCTGCAGCCAAAGTGAAACACATAACAGAAAAAAGAGGGGAAAGCATCCTTCTCTAGCCATTGTATAAGCTGAATTTTATGGCACATTTGTAGTGCTTGCCTGCACTTGTCTATGAATAAAATGCTTTTGGGGGGGGGGGTTATCTTGCTCATGGTTTTATCATTGTCTTTTTATTTTACTCAAACCTCCTCTGACATAGCAAGAGAATTCTTCTTTACAATATGAAGACTCAAGTTACTTGCTTAAGGAAATGCTATGGTCAGAATGCAATTTGTATTTAATGTTATTTATTCATTTGTTACATGTATATCCAGTTACTCAAGACAGCACACATGCTTCTTCCCCTACCTTTTATCATATCTCTGCAAGTTAGATTACATTGAGGGGTGATGACTGGCCCAAAGTCGCCTCAGTGAACTTCATAGACAAGATTTGAACATAGGTTACCCTAGTCTGATGCAATATACAGAACAGATGTCGTGCTTTGCATCCAAGCAGACAAAAGTGGTCAGAGTTCTGATTGCTCTAAATTTAAAATGCATCTATAGCAGCTAAAATAATATACAATTTACAGGACTGTCTGATTTGTACATTTCTTAGAAATATAATTCAGAATACAATAGCTCACACTAACAATGCAGTCCTATGCATGCTTATTCAGAAGTAAGTTCCACTGAGTTCAATAGGACATATTACCAGGTAAACCAACAGGACATAATACCAGGTATTAATATTGTAGCCCAAATTTGGCAAAATCCTGTGAACAAGACAGATTTCAATACTATAGAGTTTTAAAAGGGTAAAGGGACCCCTGACTGTTAGGTCTAGTCATGAACGGCTCTGGGGTTGTGCCACTCATCTCGCTTTATTGGCCGAGGGAGCTGGTGTTTGTCCACAGACAGCTTCCCGGTCATGTGGCCAGCATGACTAAGCTGCTTCTAGCGAACCAGAGCAGCAGACAAAAATGCCGTTTACCTTTCCGCCAGAGCGGTACCTATTTATCTACTTGCATTTTGATGTGCTTTCGAACTGCTAGGTTGGCAGGAGCAGGGACTGAGCAACAGGAGCTCACCCCGCTGTGGCAATTCGAACCATCGACCTTCCGATCAGCAAGCCACCTGCGTCCTAAATTTAAGCAGTCCTAAATCCAAGATTACTGTAGCTGATAGACTTGGTACTTCTGTTTCATGTAACAACAACCTTTTGCTTCTTCAGCAAAACTGCATTATTTACTTCCTAATGGTAGGTGGTTCAAAGGGATGGGTGTAGACAATGTAAATGCTGTATTGGTGATTTTGGGGGTTAAAGTTTGCTAGTAAGCTAATGGTATTATTATAAAACTATTTATTCACTGACAGTGTTTACCTTTTGAAGCTATTAATGAATATTGGAAATATTTTGTAGCATATTTTGTATTTTATAATTTTCAGAACTTTGATAATTATTAAAAAACTAAATTTTGAAGTATATTTGCATTCTATCCTTTTTGGCATTAATAATTTTGCTTGCTGGATTTTTTGGGGGGAAGGGGCAAGTCTTGCAGTGCAATCTTAAGACTTTGTACTGAAAATAAGTGTCATTAAGTTCACTGGTGCTTCTAAGTAAATTTGTATAACCTTGTAGTCTGAAGGATCCAAAGAGATGACAGAAATAGATTATTATGCAGTTCTATGGCTTTATTGAATAGCTATATATTTCTCCTTTAAGCTCCATAACTCATCATTGCAATATACTTTTTCAGGTTCATTGCTCCAAATGCTTAAAACTCATTATACATTTGAAATAAATTATTGAGAAAGGCCGTTTTGTGAATGTGATCCTTTTAATGGTCTAAGGTGTTCTGTCTCCATATAAATTAGGGAGCTGGGTATGTTTAGCCTGGAGAAGAGAAGGTTAAGGGGTGATATGATAGCCATGTTCAAATTTTTAAAAGGATGTCATATAGAGGAGGGTGAAAGGTTGTTTTCTGCTGCTCCAGAGAAGCGGACACGGGGCAGTGGATTCAAACTACAAGAAAGAAGATTCCACCTAAACATTAGGAAGAACTTCCTGACAGTGAGAGCTGTTCGACAGTGGAATTTGCTACCACGGAGTGTGGTGGAGTCTCCTTCTTTGGAGGTCTTTAAGCAGAGGCTTGACAGCCATCTGTCAGGAATGCTTTGATGGTGTTTCCTGCTTGGCAGGGGGGGACTGGATGGCCCTTGTGGTCTCTTCCAACTCTATGATTCTATGAAACTTTCTCTAGTTATATAGCCACTGCTTATGGTACTGAACATAAATTTTTTTGTTTATAATAGCCTGCTCTACATCTATTGGGAACGCTAGCAGGTTGCAGCACACAATCCCATATAGTACAATACAGTACAGTACACAGTAAAATTCAACAATAACATTTCAAGTGGTTAAAAGGGTCAGAATTCCACAATGCTTATAAGTCAAAAGTGTGGGCCATATATAGCTATCTCCCCAAAGTCTAAAGGAATAAAAATGTATCGGGCCACCAATAAGGAGGTTAATTGAATTTCAGTAGCCTAAGTAGTTGCTCACTCAGGGCGTCATACTCTCACTGTAGGGCCCTAGCAAGATAGTTCAATTATCTGAGTGTGTCTCTGTAAATGGGGTTGCTTGGATCCCAATTGTTTGCTCTCAGCACGTGACTAAGGCCCCAGTGGTCATCTCCAGTTGCACAGAAATGTCTGAATACCACAGCCGGCCACAATTCCCCACGGAACTGGGCGTTTTGGAGAGGACAGCCTCTCTCTGTGGAGTCTTCGCCGGCCATCGACGAGAACGGAACCTACGGCCGGCGCGGCCCCATTCACGCCCAACCTTAACCAGCGGTCGAAAAGGTTGCGCAAGCGCGCATCTCGTCCTCCCCACCCCTACTCCACCAAGCTCGCTTCCTCTTCCTGTTCTGCTGCCCTTCGCTTCAGTCACGCGGACCCCTGCTCCTTGCCACGCGCCCGCCCCCTGACCCTTCTCTCACCCAATCAGAAGGCGAGCCTGTCCAACAGATTCCCCACCCCCCACCCCGCTTCTCCTGGCGTTCGGGTGCCGCCCCTAAGCTTTGTGAAGAACAGGGCGGCTGCGAGCGGGAGGAGGCGCGCGCGGTACTGTACTGAGCGACGAGAGTGTGGGCCCGGGGGGGAGGCGCCGCGCGCTTGTAACTGCCAACCGCCATATTTGAAAAGTGGAAGTTGCGCGTGGGGCAAGGATCCCCCAAGGGGGGGGGGATGGCACGGGGAGGAAAAGAAGGCGGCGGCGTCTCCGAAGGGGAGGGGCCCCCCGGTGAAGCCAGCCAATGGCTGCCGGCGCTTGGCAAGGAGGAAGGCCGCTTGCAGCCCCTGAGGATATCTCTTCCTGGCCTCCCTGCCTCTCTTCTCCCCTTCCAGGAGTTAGGCGGGCTGTGGCTCCGGCGAGCCTCGCTGTCAACTGCCCCGACCCCGCGCCCGCCTGCATTCCTGCTTCCTACCCAGGCAGCCTGGGAACTCCGGCCTCTTCCTCTGTTCCTCCTTTATTGGTGTTGTTTGGGCAGCTCTTGAAGGAGGGAGGGAGAGAGGCGCCCTGGCGAGTTGCTGGTAACATGGGTGGATCAGGGCCTTGCTGCGCCTGATAAACACAGGTACATGAGTTCTTTTGGCACTAGCCTGGGTACGCCTGAGAAAGCGTGGTGGAAGTGGGGAGCATGGCTGTGTGTTCTCCAGTTTTCTTTGCACCACACACACATGCATAAGTTCATACTTTAAAAATAACATGTTTCTAATGTGTTGCTTTTCTCACACGTTACAGAAATGTGCAGCTTCTCTGCTGGCGGCACAAGTTTGGGCAGCGTGTAATGTTGTTAAAATTCTGGCTTTTCTCTCTTTTCGTGCTCAGATAATCCAGCCTCAATGCAGTCAAACAGGAGGCGTAAAATAGAGTGGGACAGCTTGTCTATTGGATCACCTGCCAAATATCGCAGACTCGCCAAAGAGGTGCCGTCACAGCCTTCCCCTAGCAGTAGGTCTGCTACATCCATTGAGCCGGCTACATTCAGGAAAGCTCCAGAGTCTTATAAAGCGTTCTCGAGAACTTCATTCACCACAGCGGATTCTTCCTCTGATGAGATTGAAACGAATGATGGAATTGACAGCATGGTTAGGGAGAGCCCAGACCACCCTCTTTCCAATAAACTGTTCCTTGTAAAACGTCCTGCCTGTGACATGTCTGAGGAAAATGTGACGTCTTTGCCTCGAGAATCCTTTAAACAAAAGGTAGATAAGTGATGACAAATATTGAAATATCAGGCAGGGTCGAGAGGAATTGCATTTGTTTATAATGTACTTGTGGCTTTTTGTTAAAGTTTTTATCATGGGTGATAAAATCTTACCTTGGGAGTTTTTGTTGAAGGGTAGCATAGAAATTGTATAAATATTTAAATAAAATGTATTCAGGTTGCAATTCTTTGTCCCTTGGGAAGTGTCTTAGAGGGAGAAGGATATATTGGAGCTTCTCCAGTGCCAGAACTTATATCTGATTCCAGTGCCACAGAAACCTCTTATGACTGGCCCTATTGTAGTTGTTGGACCGAACGGGACATGTTTAAGCTGTTTGTGGGCATGTTAGGGAAGGACTGTGAAATACTTCTGAGTCTTTGGATTTACAGTACAGTCTTCTCAGCAGCTTTGACGTGCCTCCAAACTGGAGAGAGAGATATCCCACAAGGGACCTGGTGTAAGTCTGTCCTGTGAATTTATCTCATACTGTTTCCAATGAGACATCTAGCCAATGGGAATCATTAGCAGTGTGGATCCAGCAGTGCTTTGGATATGGTGGTTAAAGTACATTTCTCTCTCTCTGCCCCATAGGATTGCAGCCTTAGTGGAGCATCATTGGTAGCTTTTCATACTTTTTGAGGATAGTCAGGTTTTCAGAAATTTGTTACCGGTAATTTATGTACAATTGCTTAGGATTAACCAAAATCATTCCCCCCCCCCACCCAAACTATTGTATGGTTCTTTTAGGCTGGCCTTTTTAACTTACAATGTGAAGATATAATTTCTATGAAATGGATACTAGGTATGTTGTATGAAGTTTACACTGTTATTTACTGTTTAGATTAAACAAGATGGCTGCAGTGAGACAGGTCCAAGCCTCACACCAAGCACAGAAAGAAAAGGTGCCTCAAAGGAAGCAGGTGCTGAATGTGGCAGGAGGAGAATGAAAGACCAGGACCAAGGATCTCGACTAATATACCGCAAAGCTCTGCTTGCTATACTTGGGGGGCCACTACGACCTAGAAGGGAGACAGCACCTCCAAATGGAACCCTGGAAGAAAGCCTTCCTAAAAAAGTGGCATCTGAATCAGCTGGCCACCTGAGACATCCCTCAATAGCATCAAAACTTGAAGAGCAGCAACCTGGAAAAGTGTCAAACTCTCTGAAAACCACAGAAAAAGAGCATATTAATATTTCTATCAGGCAGGATAGAAAAGAGTCTCATGGGTCAGATGGCAGTTCAAGACGTGTATCTGTAGTTTCAAGTTCAGAAAGAAAAGAAGACTTTAAACAGGAGTCCACCTTTCAGAAAGCTGCTGTAGAAGATGAACATAATATCTCTAGGCATTGTGGAAAAGAGACTTCCAGATCAAAGGGTAGCTTGAGGCGTATTCATGCATTATCAAGATTTGAAGATGAACCAGAAGTTGAACAGGAGTCTGTCTTCCGGAAAGCTGCTGCAAAAGAAGAAAAGAAAACCTCTAGGCATAGTGGGAAAGTGGCTTCCAAACCAGGTGGCAACTCAAGGCACATTCATACATTAACAAGATTTGAAGATGAACCGGAAGTTAAACAGGAATCGGCCTTTCAGAAAGTTGCTGCAAAAGAAGAAAACAGTATTTCTAGGCATAGTGGAAAAGAGGCTTCTAGACCAGCGGGCAGCTCAAGGTATACATTATCAAGGTCTGTATTATCAAGATTTGAAGATGAACCAGAACTGGAAAAGGAGCCAAAAGACACCAACATTTCTGTTGGTCAGAGTAAAAAAAAAGATTGCAGAGAACATCGCAGATCAGATGATAATTTTAAAAGCACATCTAACCTTTTACAGGTTGAAGGAGAACAAAAATATAAGCGAGAGTCCACCAAACAGCAAAGTAAAACTAATGAAGAAAATGCCTGTGCCAGTCTATCTAAAAAGGAATATGGGAGACCAGGAAACCAGCTGAGAAGTGTGTCTGAAGTGTCCAAGTATGAAGGTGAAGAACTGTTCAAGCAGGGTTGCAGCAGTGAGAAAACTACGACAAAATACAATAGTACCTTCACAAAGCAGAAGACTGTGCCAAAAGAAAAATATGTTTGCCCCAGTTCATCTGATGCACTTTGTGGTACTGCAGCAAAGGAGTTTGTGAATTTCCAGAGGACAGTTATTGTAGAATCTCCTCCAAAACCTGTATTTGTGGATGACCACAGTTCAGAAGTAAATGAGAAGGTGAGGTATTCTGTTGTGGAATAAGGTTTTCAAAATGAAACTGTAGCTAAATGTTCCTGGAATGTAATTGATTTCACACAAATGAACAGCCAGCACTTAAAAGTAAAGACATTCCCAAAAGTTTGAGAAATCCTTAAGATAGCTTCAAGGATTCACCCTTAAGCTAGTAGGAAAAGAATGTAGTTTAAAGAAACTTAAACTAAACTTAAATTTAAATTACTAAAAGGTGCTATTAAACACAGAATCCTTCCAAATGTTTGTAGAAATGTTTAGTAGCAGTTTTCAGAGGTGCAGGATGTAGGACAAAATAGTAGTTACAAATGCAACCTTTGTTGTTTGTATGATTCAGGATTAAGATATAGTTTTCTGAATTCCATTACCTTAGAAGTTCCATGTAGCGATGCACAAAACTGATTTCATATCCTTTTTATGATGTCATGTGGCCTTTTCTGAATGACACTCATAATAAAAAATTGTGTCCCATATAGCATTGCTGATCAATACAGAAGTCTTCAGTGATCCTCAAATTTTACTTGCCTTTTGTGGTAGACTACCAAATAACCCGAAATAAAGTGGTGTTTGCCCTCTGTGAATAACAAACTGCAAGACTAACATGCTTTTATTTCAATGCGCATTTTCTGCCAATTGGCTGAATGGTTACAATTCTTAAGCATGTTTCACATATTGTTGCTTTAAATTATACAAAAAATCCCTCATATCTTCCTTTATTTTTTGTTATAAACCAGTATAGGCATGGCAAGCCTAACAGAGATTAGCTGGAGATCCATGTCTATTTTTCTTTTAAAAACAAAATGTGCATACCTCTTGTATTTTTGTCGTCTTCCCCTGTAATCTGGTCATCTTCCCTTGCATATAATTTAAACTAATCAGACGCAAGATAACCAAGCTGAATTGATTTTCTCATTTTATTTCATGACTTGCAGTTAATGGGGAAAGAAAGAGAGTCCTCGCTGAAAGTGATTGGTCTGACATGGAGGATGCAGAACCAGCAAGTACTTTCTCCCAGGAGGATTCTATCCCAAACCACAGTACGCCAAAAACAGTGGAGACTTCACTGTTGGCAACAGAGTTGGTGATGTATCCTCCTCATTTGTACAATCGCATGATGAGTGACTATACAAAGTATGGACAAGCTGCAGCAAGCCAGTGGATTGTTCTTCTGAAGATACCTCATATGCCACCCATCTTGTGATGTTTCATTAGATACCTCAACTGATAGCCCATCAACTACACCAAGGGGATAAAGAGCCTTATATGCGTGTTAGGCCCAATCACTTGGTTCTCAACTGGTCGATGAGGAGAACACAGACGATGGAATAAAGAAGTAGCATCATGTGTTCCTATTTTCTCCACATCTCGCAAGTCAGAGTCTTTTGTCAATCAATGTGGTAAACCAGGATTTGCCTGATGACCTGCCTAAATATTTAAAAGAAGGGTTATTGATACCACTAGCCATTTGGATATGTTATATACAAAGACAGCTTTCAGGGGCACTTTTTCTAAGTTTCGAAAGACTTACAGTAGCAGCAGCTTTCCTGAAGAATTTCAGGGCTGTATAGCTGACTTTTGTGATCCTCGTAAATTGAACAACTACTTATGGGAAGATTTATTAAAGGAAGACATGGTTTGGGGGGCATTTGGTTGTCATCCTCACTTTGCACATTATTACACAGACCTTCACGAAAGAAGTATCTTACAGGCAATGAGGCACCCCAAAGCTATTGCCTTTGGAGAAATGGGGCTGGATTACTCTTATAAATGTAGCACTGAGGTCCCAAAGCAACATAAGGTAAAGGAGAGTGCTATTACTTTTTGTGCTCAGTGTCATTCACTTTGTAAGATGTCATTGGTCTGTAAAGTTTTGAAGCAGTTGTTCAGAAAGCCCGCTAAGTTGATGATAGTAGCTTTCTTGGGGGGGGGGGGGAGACCCTTTCCAGTCCATTGCTTGGAGTATATTGCAATCCACAGAATAAGAGGATTGGGTGCTAAATCATTTTTGTAGTGCTGGTTAATGTATTAAGGGCATTGCTGACCTAGAACATGGGGGTGATATGTAGCTGAAATAATTCTGAGCATTTCTGTTATCTAATCACTCATAATAGGCTTTGGTTTGAATACATTAGCAAAATAGACACATCCCATATTACGGAATTTCAGCAGCAAGTGATTTCTACATCCAAAAGTAGTATTGCAGTGGTGCATGGTAGCAAACAACCTATTAGCAGAAATGTTTGGTCAGTAGCTCAGGTAAGTGGTCAGAGCAGGAAGAATGCAAGAAAAATGCATCATCGTGTGTAATATCAGTTGGTTGCAAAAGAACAATTGTCAACAAAGTGTGTTCGAAAAACTGCTGTAGACACAGAACTATAGATTGAATGGCTTGGATACAGAATTACTTGTTTCCCCCCCTTGCATCCCCCTAGGGCTCTTTTGAAGAGTCCCTAAGTTTTCTTTAGCAGCTGTTCAGTGGCTAGGGAGCTGCAGGAAGGAAGAGGAACTGGTAAAAATTGCCTTCATTTCCTACAGCAGCTGTTGTATGAGTGGAAATCTATTGAACATGTCAGTATCTACAATTTGATCTGTTTATCCAATGTTTAATTATTCATATTAATTTCAGTTTTGTATGTGGTGTTTCCTAATTGCATCAGCATCATGTACAGTACTGACACTGAAGCTCAGCCAGTCTAATGCCTTTTAAATGAAATAAATGAAAATATGCTCCAGGACAGTTTTCTCTCTCTTATGCCCCCCCCACTCCCTAACAAAATGGACTGTGTTGATAAAAGTAGTAAGAATATAAATGGTAGTGGTGGAGTGAGGTACTAGATTGTTTTCCACACATCTTACATTTTTGTTCTCTGGGCAGTTCTAATAGCATTTGAAGATATACTCCTTCTTGCTTGCTTCCTTCAGGTATTTGAAAGGCAACTGAATCTTGCTGTTTCCTTAAGGAAACCATTGGTAATTCACTGCAGAGATGCTGATGATGACTTGTTGGAAATCATGAAAAAATGTGTACCCAAAGATTACAAGATACACAGGTAATTATATTAAATACTTTTAAGTCTACCCATCCTTGACTTTAAAAAGTAGCTGAAGGCCAGAGGTCCTAAAATTCTGTATGGCTGTGATTCCCTGGTTAAGACTTACAAAGACCTATAGGGCTTAAGTACAAGCTATCTGAAAGAATGTATTCCCTCATAGAAGCCCATCTGGGTTCTGAGATCCTTGGGGGAGGCCCTTCTCCTGGTCCTGCCACCCTCAGGCATGCTTAGTGGGGATGCAGGAGAGGGCCTTCTCAGTGGCTGCTCCCAGACTTTGGAACTTCCACCCTAAAGAAGTTAGGCTGGCTCCCTCCTTGTCTTTCCACTGGCAAGTGAATACTTTCTTTTTCAAACATGCTTTGGGGAACTGGCTGCTTTTAATGTGGGGGCTGGTGCCATGCAGTTTGTGTTGTGATTGTATGTTTTTAGTAGACATCTCATAAATATACATGTTGTGTGTTTAATTCTTTTTTAATTATTGTTCCCACCCACCCCAGCATTTTTAGCTGTTCTTATTTTATCTGTAAGCTGCCATGATTTCCTGTCAGGGAAAAAGGCAGTGTATAAATAAATTTGTTGGTGGTGGTAGTAGTCGTTACAGTATATAGAATAGAATAGGCCAGAGATTTATGGACACCTGAGCAATCTCCCTTTCTATTTAAAAAAGTTACCATTTAATTTTTCAGACCAGCATTGTAAAATCATAAGTGAAAATTAAGACATAACTTGAATGCTTTGAAGGTCTCTATTTCATTGAAACTAGATTCTGTAATTCCTTGAATATAGTATTAAAATTATAATCTGCACCTTCCGTAACAAATTTTAGCTTAAGTGTGGCTTTTATTCCAAGAAGAAATTAACAACATAGCAGCCACCATTCTGTGTCCAGCTTGCTGTGTGGTCTTTGACATGGCCAGCATTACTGTTTTCCAGTTGCTAGTTGGCCATCATATGTTGCAGGATGACCATTGTTTTCTCTCTATCTTAGGCATTGCTTTACTGGCAGATACAGTGCCATAGAACCATTGTTGGACTACTTTCCAAATCTTACTGTTGGATTCACAGCATTGCTGACATATCCATCTGCTACAGAGGCTAGAGATTCAGTTCAGAAAATCCCTTTAAGTAGAATAGTTGTAGAAACAGATGCGCCATATTTCCTTCCTAGGCAGGTAAGGTATTTTGTTTTATTTGGGGTTGTTTGCAATCCTTTGTCCCTTTATTGTGTGCTTATTAATACTTCATTAAAATACTGTCCTTTCTTGTTTTAGGGTTTAGTATGAAAGAAAATGTTAATGGTTTAAGTTGAAGCAGGCCCTTCATATAGTGTAATGCAGTGGGGGTTTTTTATCGCTCCTTCCTGTTGAAAGTCATGGCCCAGGAAGAGAGGGGGAAATATCAAAAGTCAATCACTGCCCACACAGGTGGGGTCGTCAGGAAAGGTTTGGGGTCTTGGAGGTTTGGGGTCGAGGAAGGACTTCTGGCAAGAGATAGGCTGCACCTCACAATGGTTGGCAAGAATGTGTTTGCCAAGAGTCTCACAAACCTGATCAGAAGAGCTTAAAGTAAATCCTTAGGGGGCGGGAGACAATATTACAGATGACAGAGAAACACCTGGTACTGGGGATAGTAGCTTCATAGATGCGCAGGAAACTGAGGCAGTGCTACAGAAACCTGTTAATGGGCAGGAAACTACAAGAAAGAAGCAGCTGCAGGAGGTCTGACATGCCATCTGGACTTTAAGAAGGCTGATTTCAAAAAGCTAAAGGAGCTACTGAGAGATAGCTCAGTTGGTAGAGCATGAGACTCTTAATCTCAGGATCATGGGTTTGAGCCCCATGTTGGGCAAAATATTCCTGCACAGCAGGGAGTTGAACTGGATGGACTAAATAATCCTTGTGGTCCCAACTCTACCATTCTATGATTCTGCTGGGTGAGATCCCATGGTCAGAAATACTCAAAGATAAGGGAGTCAAAGATGGATGGGAGTTTGTTAAATGTGAAATATTGAAGGCACAAATGCAGACAATAGCCTTATCTCCTAAAACTCTGCTTCTTCTTTTTCCAGGTTCCCAAAACTGTATGCCAGTATTCACATCCAGGAGTAGCTCTGCACACCGTGAAAGAGATTGCTCGGCTCAAGGAAGTGTCATTGCCTGCCATGTTAGGCATTCTAAGACAAAACACAAAAAGAATATATGACTTGTAGGGAAGCACAAGGGAGTGTGGAAAAGAGCTGAAGAGGGAATACTTTTTGTGTAAATATAAAATTGGAACTTGCACATTAATGTTGACCAGCTTGGATATTGTGACTTCTGGAAACAAGGAAAATATTAAGTGCTTAATTGAACCACAGTCCTTTAAAGTCCACACCTTTCCCTGCTGCTTCCCCTCCCCTCTGCTATTTGTTCCATTCCTTTTAAGGTGCCTTAGTGTTGATTTTATTCATAAGAGTGGCTTCCTTTTTTAATTTTTAATTATCTTGGGCAGCCAAAAAATTGTCAGCATATTGATTTTTTAATTTTTAATTTGCTTTTTAAAAATGTATCTGAAGGAGATTATAACGGAGCATTTTTAGGCCAGTTTCCAATAGAAAGGATAAAGCCAGGTATGCCTTAGTACAGGGTAGTCAATATGGTGCACTCCAAACATCGTTGGACTCCCAACTTCCAACAGCTCCAGCCACCATGGCCAATGACCAGGAATGATGGGCAGTGGACCCTGAGGGCTACCCCTGGTAAGGTGAGGCTTAGCCTTAAAAAAGAAAGTGTTCCTAAATTCTCTTTGCCTTGTCTGATTATTTCTCTTGAAGCAGCAGTCCATGTAACTGCAATACCGTATATTCTTAGTTAAAAACCTTCCATTTGGTATAGCATGAATATACTCAAAGAAGTAATGACATACATTACCAGTATATGATTGTAATCCCCCCCCCCAATATGCATTAGCACAAAGGATCATCTCTAAGGATATCTATAAACTCTATGGCAAGAACCTTAAACTGAACTGAATTTGCATAATAACTCAGAGATACTGAAAGGGCTGTGAAATACTCTCTAGATCTAACCTCTAATCTGGTGTCATCTGCATGTTGTTGGACCACCACTCCCATGCTGGCTGGGACTGATGGGAGCTGGAGTCCCAACAGCATTGGGAGAGCCTTAGGGTGAGGAAAGCTACTCTGGATATACTGTGTTCTCCAGAAACCGAAGCACACACAAAGTAATTAAACGAAGCAAGGGAGTGAAATAGGCTCTCAAGATTATTTTGCGGGAAACCATGATTTGTTTTTGTTTTAATTAGGCAGTTTTAACCTCTGCAGTGGGTTCCTTTTTAATAAAGAAAAATGATTCCATGTTTCTATATTGTTCTATTATGTATTATTTGGACTTTAAAAAGATTACTTGTAAATATTTTTTATATAAATATTCATACATGTTGATTATATACCTGACTCTTGGGCAAGAAATTGAAGTATTGCAACCAACAACATGGAAAGCAAACGTTGTTCTCTGCCCTTCCTTTGCCTTCAGTTCAGCAGTGTCTTCATGTTACATGGAAAGGTCCTTCTGTATATACTTCTATTTGTTTTATTAAAAGTGTTTCCTAATGTTTGTGAAAATAGCATTCTAAGTAACTTTTTCCTTCTGCACACGTGTGTGAGGTGTATGTATGTATGTTTATATGCAGGAATAACAATAAAACCATGCTCCCCCTTTCCAGTCATAAGACAGCGCTCACTTTTCTATCTTTAAAACACCACGGGAGCACAAACTTAGCTGTTTGACACCTTGAAACTCTGAAGCCCAGATTTGGCTTACTATAACCACATGAATGATTTGGCTCTCTGTTTGGAGGTGCTGTGCTTCTGAAAATCAGCTGTGTTCTTGTGATAAGGCTCCACTTGTGGGTTTTCCACAGGCATCTGGTTGGCTACTGTGAGAACAGGATGCTGGACTAGATGGGCCACTGGCCTGATCCAGCATGCTCTTATGTTCTGGTAAAGAGGAACTTGACCCACTTTGCTCCTCCCCAGGCCTTTTAGGCTAGCAGTGTGGTGTTCTAACCCAGAAATATGGTTAAGGTATTAACCTCCTTAATCACAATCTGTAGGGTCAGGGTTAACCATAGGACAAACCTCGACTACAAGACATAGTTAAGGAGGAAAGACCATAACTATCAACCTAGGTTTGGACAGCATGTTAAGCCAAACCTTGGCTTCGCTGCCATGCTCTGCTGACCTAAAAAGCCCATGCTGCAATCTTCTTAGGAGCTAGCATGTCTGCATGGGACATAGTATAGTCTAGCATGATATGCTAATGTGGCTCAATTGCCTTGAAGTAGAATTTAGGAGTCCCTTGACTCTTTTTAAAAATGCATGCAACACAGACCATATGCCTGCGATCCAGACCATAGCTAATTAACAGGAAGCCTCATCCTTTTTTGTGGTAGCAATTGTATTCCCTAGTGTCAACACAGTTCTTCCTTTGATGAAAGAATGTATTACTTGCTTCGCTGTTATATAGTTCCTTAAATTTAATTCCACACAGTTTTAAAAACTGATAAATAAGCACAAGCTCAAATATTCTTTTCTCCTGCAACAAATGCATGAGGCAATCAATAGTATCCAGCTAAATTCATTCTAGTCTCCCAGCTCTTTCACCTGATTACAATCTTTCTGCTAACCCTCTTATTTGCATATTTTATTTTATTTCTTTAAAAAGCTCTGGAGCTTTGCCATCACAGAACCTTCCAATAAGTTGCCAGATACGCTTTTAATATTCTGTAATAAAGACATTTATTAGGTACCGGTATGTCAGATAGCATAAAGTAAGATTTGAAGCAGTTTAATTCAAAGCATGAAACTCATTTTAATGTAAAATTGTTATGTTAACTCCAGCATCTTGATTTTCAGCTGTTTTTTCACTGTGTTCCTTGGCTTTCTGAAAGGTCAACAGGGCAGTAGTTAATATAAAAAGCTATGTTTATGTAAAATGACTTTCAAGGCTCTACCTGTTAAAAGAGCAAGTAATATATGAATGAAGGTAGACATAAAAAGCTATATTTTTTTTTGTCCCCATACATAAATTGTTAACTCCATGGGATCAATATGAGTAAAGCGGGTAGAGAATGCTTCAGCAAAAAAAAAAATTATTCTGAAATCTGTTTTTAGTTATGAGGGTTTCCCCAACCCACTGGAGCAGATATAGAAAAGCACATAGGAAGTCTTGTTGCATCAGCAGAAGTTCTTGCATTAATGGGTGACTTCATTGATAGAACACTTGATCTTTTAGCAGGAGTGCTACCCTACAGGGATGCCAACAGGATTTCCTGGGCCTGATACATTGTTTAGATTGGGTCCTCTGCACCACCACAACTTGCAATCTGGTACCAATAACTGTTGCTTACGCACAGAAAATGTGCATAACCTTAAGCACCTGGGTGGAAAAGCCTCTGGCAGTTCCATATAGCTGTATACTAACATTTCCTTTCCCTCTTCATGCTACATAACCAGGGCCGTAGCTAAGGGGTGGCAAGGTGGGCCCCTGCCAGGGGTGCAGGAGATTGGGTGTGTGTGCAAAATTGGCTTAAAATATGTCCATAAATATAAATATTGATTATTGCCTCATGAGAAATGTTTTTAAATGGAGCGTGAATTGAATGGGGGGTGGGTTGGAGGAGAGGCGGAAATAAGAGCTAATTTGTCTGTGGCTAGGGGGCACAATCTAGACGGTTCTGCCAGGGGCGGAAGATCACCTAGCTATGGCTCTGTACATAATCCTCCATCATGCCTTCTTCCCCACTCCCAAATGCATTTTAGTTTTCTAAACAAAAATGTATTAATGCTTAGACCCTTAGACTTTCTTGCAGTCAAGATGTTTGAAACCACCGATCAATTTAGTTGTATTTTTAGAGATGGGGCAACCAGAAATGTACACCGTATTTCAAATGTACTGGTGCTACAGCTCTAAACAGCTTTATGGTATTAAGAAGATTCTTTTTTAAAGAAATAGATCTTAGGAGGTTTCTAATATCTTAAGGCATAGTCCGGAACCCTTAGGGAACATAAAAATAGAAGGATTGTTTTCCATTGTGACGGATAACAGCTGGAGTTCATTTTGCCACAAAGACTACTACAAGTCCCATACATTCAAAATAAATCATAACATGGGTTTGAAAATGCATAAGATTTACAAATGAAAAACATGGTGCCCGTCTAGTTATTCTGAATGCATAATCCTAAAATATTCGTGTGTACAATACAGTCCTATCTAAGCATATTTACTCAGAAGCACTTGTTTAAGAGGAATATTGTTGGTGTGCAACCAGATCCTAAGCATATTTACTCAAGCAAGTTCTGTTTGATCACCAAACCTTACTCCCATGTAGATGTGCATTCGTGTGCACCCTTAATCTCTGATGACTTGGGCGAGAAACAGAGCTGATATATTTATCAAGTAGATTGAAAAGAACCTACAGCTTGTACAAAATCAGAGAATGCATTGAGTTGCCTTTGCAGCTGATGTCAGTGTTTTATCACTGCTATGATCTTTCACCTGTGTGGACTAATATAGTTAGGGGAGGATATTCAAAATGTGTTATACTGGGTATATTATTATTTTTTAAGTTGATCTCCAAATACCTTGTGGATTGAATCTGGGCAATAACCCTGGTTCCTTGAATGAGGAAATGTTACCTTTATTGCCTTCAACAAGTATGTCTTCCAGAAGCTTCTCCAGTATTGGGCCATAGTCTTTGTACTGATCTTCTGAGATTTTCATGCCAATTTCAAAGGGAACAGTGAACTAAGGAAAGTTGCAGGACATTAAGGTTAGACTTTATTACTACTAACGGTATTTATTATTAGCATATACCGCACAACTCAGGGTGGTTCACAACCTAAAAACACAATATAAAATCATCCCAGACTATTTATTACACTTTGTAGGCAATATTTATAGAACTAAATACTTGTTTTCTAAATCCGCTATTAAAGCCTAAAATAGCCAAAGAACTACTGTAGTTGGCCTCAGAAAAACCAGGCAAGAGCATTCATATCCAAATTACAAAGTGCTCACCAGGTAGCTTGGTCATTAACTGTTTTTCAGAATCTGTGTGTACTAATGATTTCCATGAAGGACTGGCCCAAAACATTTTGCTGCCTGAGGCAGGGGACAAGATGAAAAGATGACTGGACTGACAACTGAACCTTATTTCAACACTAATGAAGGGATAACATCCTCCACTGAACCTCTGTCCTTCAATAGAAAGGAATGGGTTCAGGGGCTATGAAGGACAGCCAAGGGGTGCTGCTGTGCCCCGCAAGCACCCCTTGGCTGTGGCAGTTGCCTCACTTTGCCTAATGGGAGGACTGGACCTACTTCTAGAAGAAAGGGCCTAGTTTCCATTATTTATAATTTGTTACATTTGGAGCTTTGTGGCCAATATGGAAGGGTTATGAACTGTGTAGGAAGCTGCCACATAAGAGCTTCCATTTTAGAAACCAGTCTGAAACAATTTTTAAGGACAACCTGATTTGCAGTGCACAAGTCATTTCTGTAGACATAGCGCCTTACTCCTGTATGACTTTGTTGTGTTCCTGGTACAAGAGAGACTGGAAATCCCTATTTTACCTGTGGTGGCCCTGCGATACTGTCACAACGTTCTGGGAACAGGCATTTGACACTATCCTGGACATAGTATGACAAGGCTGTATAGACAGACCAGACCCTGCCCTATGCCGTCAGTATATACAGAGCCACAGAAATAGTTTATCCATGCCACAAGGACATTATTTTGTTTCAGATGCAGCAAGAATGCAAAGCAGCCAGTTATCAGCAAAGCTTATCCGACTCTTCTGTTCGTACCTTCTTTTCTCAAGGTTATTGGAAAACCTAAATACCAAATTAGGTGGTAAAGAATGTCCTGTTTTTATACACTGTACAGAGAGTAGTTTCTGGGTCCTGTCCTTCATTATCTCATTCTTGTTGCAAATAAGAATCCTGTTCAGTGGCTAGATACTAAATACTACAATGACTTCAGTTACAACCCCTAGCTGCCCTGTAAGCAAATGAAAAATAAAAGTTTTAAAAGTGAGTAGAAAGAGGCAAGCGATCCAAGACCTAGCATAAAAGATTAAAGGTTCTGGCCCTTTGGGTTACCCATAATCATATCCCTGTGCATGAGAATATCTGTGTATGCACTGATCTCTGGCTGGAGTAAGATTTTGGGCAGTGGCTATTTGTACATGAAAATGCTAAATGCTATGTCTTAAATTATCTTACCCCCCATTTTGTTGAGATACTATGTACATCAGTAAAATGTTTTAGGAGGAGGGGAAATGTTTTACTCTTAATTTGTATGGGACAAGTTGATTTGGGGCAGCAGGGGTGGGGAGTAGCAGCCCTCTAAGTGTCCCTATTTTTCAGGGACATCCCTGGTTTAGAGAAGCCGTCCTGGTATCTGATTTGATCCCACTTTTCCTTAGGATGTCCCTATATTCATTGGAGAAATGTTGGAGGGTATGCAGTTATCTGACCCCCAAGCTGTCTGAGGACAATCCTGTATAGGGAAGGTTTGTTTTAATGTTCAATGTTGTATTATGTTTTCATATGTGTTGGAAGCTGCTCAGAGTGGCTGAGGCAGCCCAGTAAGATGTGTGGGGGATAAATAGTCAAATTACCATTATGGAATGGGATGTCCCTATTTTTTAATGTATTTTTATTAAAGATTTTCTTGGTTTACAAAAGTATTGCAATGTCTCTCTCTCTCCCCCCCACCCCCACCCCCGTATCATTTTTTACAGATCAGTTTCATTTGTTGAGACATTAGGAAGAAAAGGGGGAAAAGTGGAGGGGGGAAAGGTGAGTGGGGTTGGGGGTGGTGGCAATGTTTCTATTTTACTTAATATATGTGGGGTTTTGTGTCAGCGTCGCTTGTGCAGGTTCTCTGCTATTCACTTGTGTTCCTTTGGTGGTGAGAGAGGTTGGGGTTGGCCTAGGGTGTGGTTGTTCATTTGTGATTGGCTGTGGTGGTGGTCTTTGTTTTCATGTGTGAGTGGGGTGGGTGGGTGTTTTGGATCAGGTTAGCCATATTGATTTGTATGCTGTTGGTGGATTTTTGTCATTGTCTTGTTGGGCTGTGTATGTGATAAAGGGGAGCCATACCGGGGTGAAGGCGTCTTCTTCTATTTGCCCCCGTATCATAATAATATAATAATAATTTATTATTTGTACCCCGCCCATCTGGCTGGGTCTCCCCAGCCACTCTGGGCGGTATCAGTTTCAGTTTATTGGTTAATTTTTCCAGTAAAGCTGTTTCCCATACTATTTGGTACCATTGGTCCATGCTTACTCCTGACAGGTCTCTCCAGTGTCTAGTTATGACGTTTCTGGCTGCTGAATGTAGGTGGGGTCCCTATTTTTATTGGAGAAATGTTGGAGGGTATGGAGTAGTTACCTTTATTTCTATTTCATTGTTGTCCCTCTCAGTCTCACTTCCATGAACATCCAAAAATGTTTCTGCATCTCGGCGATGGAACTTCGTTGTAGGTTTTGGGGAGACTTTTCGCTGCTAAAAACAAATCACATGCAAACCCAATAGGCAAATGATGAAACACCTTTTTATAAAGTATCACTGTGGAGCCATAGCAATGTTTTCGGCATTTACCTGAGTTTTCGGTTGTTCGGGACTTAAAAAACTGGAACCGGCTGTGGTGGTCTCTGTCCATAGAGAACAGATAAGAAGCATTCCTACCATCATGTTTCTGATAAACATGGTTGTCTTTAAAAGATGCCTGTGATTCAAGCTGTATCAACCTGCAACACAAAGAAAACTGGTGCATTCTAAAATAATTTATTTGTTTTAAACTCAATAGGCAAGTCACATTAACTGCTAAAGTTTTAATTAGTCCGTCATTTAATAAAATTTGGCACATAGAGCCAGGATCCCCATACATTAATGAACTCAGTATATAATGTAAAACAATGCTAAGCAAGAGGTAGAAAAATGTCTTACCCAATACTTCCTGCACGTATGAATTAATGGAGAGCAGTGTTGAAAGCCTTTAAATAGTCATCAGTAATGTTTGCTTTGTGTACATAATACCTTTCAGTCCAAGTAGTATTAGGCATTCCTTGGAAACACATTTCAATTAAGTTAAACAGTAAACATAGGGAAATGCGTTTAATGCATTAGCTTCAAGAAAAATGTTTTTGGGGAAAAAATCTGTTTGATTTGTCTAAGATTTTTTATATACCGAGAGGAAAATACAGTAATAAGATACAGCTGGCACAAATACACACACACATACACACTGCTTTTTTCTGGGGAGACACAAGGGGACGCATACAGTATAAAATCGCTATGGTGATTTTCTTGAGTCAAAATGAGAGTACCCCTAAACATTTTGTTTAGAGGGAGAGAATTCCTGGGTAGCAAGATCCAAGTTGGAGACAAGTACTATTCTTTGGTGAGAGAACCCCCAGTGCAGATTTAAAGCCACAAAATATGCCACAAAACAAAATGTGGAAATATAGGCAGTTAGACCTTTAAAATATGCCCCTCTGAGTTCCAAAATGTCCCCATGAAAATAAGTCTCCCTCTTACCCCAGCATAGGAAAAGACCACACGTTTGGCAAGTTTAAAAAATGGTTTACTTACAAACTATCCAAACAAACAAAAATTCCTTCCAGTAGCACCTTAGAGACCAACTAAGTTGTTTCTACTATGGCAGACCAACACAGCTACCTTCCTGTAACTGAAACTATCCAAAGATCAGATTCAGAAAAGTTGCACAGGCTGCAAAGTGTAAAAGTTCCTAAATTATTGATATGGGAACACCAGAATGGCTGGTGAGAGCCATGCAGTTGAGCTGCAGCAACCTGTTCTAACCTCTTCACATGCTGAGCTGCTCAGGTAGACTGGGGAGAAACAATAGGCTTGATTACCTATTTTCTCCCAAGGTAAAGAAAGTGACATAGCTAAGCCTGATAGGACATCTTGTTGTTGTTCAGCCGTTCAGTCGTGTCCAACTCTTCGTGACCCCATGGACCAGAGCACGCCAGGCACTCCTGCCTTCCACTGCCTCCCGCAGTTTGGTCAGACTCACGTTGGTATCTTCGAGAACACTGTCCAACCATCTCGTCCTCTGTCAACCCCTTCTCCTTGTGCCCTCAATCTTTCCCAACCTCAGGGTCTTTTCCAGGGAGTCTTCTCTTCTCATGAGGTGGCCAAAGTACTGGAGCCTCAGCTTCAGGATCTGTCCTTCCAGTGAGGACAGCTTACTCTATGGTATTAACCTTTTAATGCATTAATTAGATTATAGCAGGTTTGTTATATGAGACTCGTTACCCCAGATACCCTCAGAAATGGAAAGTTCCATACAGAAATATGATGCAAATCAATTCCTCACTATTGTGCTCCCAATACCCTTCTTCCTGAACTTGTAGCACTGGTTGATGGCTTCTGAAAATCCAGTTTTGGGGAAATATGCTAGAGATCCCCTGAGATCATTATCTGCTGAGCCAGAGCAAGCCTCAGTCTGGATCCTTCTCATTTCTCCCTGCCTCCGCTCCTGCTGCTCCTTTTGTGCATTGCTCTTCAACAGGTGGACCAAGACCCACTTCACAATGTGATCCAAGGTTGTTCACAACAGTCAGCAGCACTAACACTATACAGATATATGGTCTGATTAAGAATTGGGTTCCCAAATGCAAAGTTTGGGTTGAAGGTGGATCCCAAGTCTGAAAAAGTAGGAGACTACTTCACTAGAGTGGTGGGTGGGATGGCAAGGGACTGTGCCATGTTGATCTAGTGGCAATCAAGATAATTATCATTATCATGTACCCTTTCAACCTGCTGGTTCTTACCTCCCAAATCTTAAATGGTATGAGGCCAGGATATTTGAAAGCACCACCTCTTCCCATAGAATCCTGCCTGTCCATTAGGGCCTTGCTCTGCATCCAATCTCATTCAGAGCTACAGCTGCATGCGCCATGAGACTGGTGTCAGAGCCACACCATGCATCTAAAGTACTCTTTATACCACTTTAAGGCACAACTTGCCTCAAAGAATACTGGGAACTGTAGTTTGTTAACAAAGGCCTTAACAAACTACAGTTCCCAGGATTATTTTGGTGAAGTCGTGACTTTTCTGTTGCCACAACCAATTCTCTCCCTAGAGAAGTTCATTTGGCCCGTATGCTTTAAAGCCTTTGACATGCTGTTATGACTTGTAAAAATATCACCTAGCTTTTAGTTTCAAGATTCCCCCCCCCCGTCTCTCCTTGCAAAAAATGGTTTTATTTTGTTGCCATTTTTTAGTTGCAGTGTTTTCGTGAACTGCTTCGAAGGGAGGAATATCTACAACATATTTAGCTATATGACAAAATATAAATAATTTTTTTAGCTAGAGAAGATTTTTTTTGGTTCTGTGGGAAACTTAAAATTCTACATATTCCTCTTTCGTTTCCCTGTTTGTATGATAGTTTCAATATGGTTAAATTGATCCAAACTACTCAGAAAGCAGTTATTGGCTTTTCCCAGTTACTTCTTATAGTTTGGCTGTGATCCTAAGCTTATTTGTTGGAAGTAACAGGTGGGTAGCCATGTTGGTCTGCCATAGTCGAAACAAAATAGCACAGTTGGTCTCTAAGGTGCTACTGAAAAGAATTTTCTATTTTGTTGGAAGTAAGTTCTTTTGAACTGAAGGATAAATCATGCTATCAACAAAGGCAATAAATCATTTTTCATGCAGCAGAACGCTCTAGTAAAGACCTTTAACGTACCCAATATATTACCTAGCAAAGTGCCTAATGTGTTCCACAGCACCATAGGTGTTTTTTTTTTATTGAATATTAGGGTACAACCACAACACTGGCAAATATGTCTCCCTCTTTAGGTAGATTTCTCCATTCCATTTTTCACACCTTAAAAAAAACACCAGAGACATATGGCTTGGGTGATCAGATTCTGAGGTAATGATGGAAACTGTAGACAGAAAGATAACTAGTAAACCTGACCTTTTGTGAAGGTTTTGCTATGAAAACAAAGCATTCACTTTGGGCTGGGTTTCAGGAGCAAGAGGGCAACAATTATCAGCTGAAAGCATTTATCTTTGCTATAGCACTGACATAATAGCTTGATCTAGAAGCGTTCTCAGAAATACTGGCCTTAGAGACCTGATGTTTATGCCCCCATTGAAACAGAATGTTACAGTTGTTAAGTGTTTAAGCCAACATCTATAAAGGAAGAAAACTACTCAAATCTGAGATACATACAAATAATGCTTATAGCAAATTTTGCAGCAGCTTTGGCATTCTCTTTCTGGTGGGGGGGGGCACTGAGCCAGCTCTTTGGTGATCTTCCACCAGCCAGTGAAGGTCATCTGAATTTGGACGGGCCAGCCTGCCAGGGTGGTTTATTTTGATGTTGCTGATCTTATCTGCTCTTGCTTTTATTGTTGGCTTTATTTGCTTTTATATTGTTTTAATATAATTGTAGCCAGCTTGGGCACGTAGGGCATTATGAGGGTATGAGGAATGTAAAGTGGTCAAAACACATCACATATATTATATCAAAATCCTTACAGGATCCTGTTCAGCCTAACACTGCAGTTGCTCATGTCTGCAATCCTATGCTTGCTTTCCTGGAAGCCCCACGGAGCATAAGGGGTCTTACCTTTGTGTGCACATGCATAGGATTGCATGTGTGTTCACAGCTGAGGTGAGATTTGAACAAGGCACTTCTCTGCTCATAACTCAAGCAATTTATATACTGCTCAATTACTATCTTCTCTAAGTGGTATACAGATAAGGATAAAAATCAATGAAAACTATTAGCATCAGAATTCAGTTAAAGTGCCTGCTGGAATAAAAGGCTTCAGTAGGCAATTTTGTTGTTCAGTCGTTCAGTTGTGTCCGACTCTTTGTGACCCCATGGACCAGAGCACGCCAGGCACCCCTATCCTCCACTGCCTCACGCAGTTTGGCCAAACTCATGCCAGTCGCTTCGAGAACACTGTCCAACCATCTCGTCCTCTGTCGTCCCCTTCTTGTGCCCTCCATCTTTCGCAACATCAGGGTCTTTTCCAGGGAGTCTTCTCTTCTCATGAGGTGGCTAAAGTACTGGAGCCTCAACTTCAGGATCTGCCCTTCCAGTGAGCACTCAGGGCTGATTTCTTTAAGGATGGAGAAGTTTGATCTTTTTGCAGTCCATGGGACTCTCAAGTGTCCATGGGACTCTCAAGTCCATGGGACTCTCAAGTGTCTCCTCCAGCACCATAATTCAAAAAGCATCAATTCTTCGGCGATCAGTCTACTTTATGGTCCAGCTCTCACTTCCATACATTACTACTGGGAAAACCATAGCTTTAACTATACGGACCTTTGTCGGCAAGGTGATGTCTCTGCTTTTTAAGATGCTGTCTAGGTTAGACGTTCAAAAAGGGAAGGGGCCTATTTGTCGCAGCTGGAATTGAGTTCCATAAAAGTAGACCCACATGAATGCACAGCTGCTGGTGGATATAAGCCATGGGTAGGCAAACTAAGGCCCGGGGGCCGGATCCGGCCCAATTGCCTTCTAAATCTAGCCCGCGGATGGTCAGGGAGTCGGCATGTTTTCCCCCAAAATACAGTTCAGCCCCCCACAAGGTCTGAGGGACAGTGGACCGGCCCCCTGCTGAAAAAGTTTGCTGACCCGATATAAGCCATGCATCCTTGCCCTGGGGGACCACTAACAGCAACTCCCCTGAAGACCTCAGTGATCAGACAGTGTTATAATGAATCAGACAGTCCTTGAGATATCCTGCACCCAAGTTGTCAAGGGCCTTGTAAATTAACACAACAGTCCTGAACATGGCCTGGTATGCAGCCAGTGCAAGCTTTGGAGCACCTCAGTTATGTGCTGGCAATATGCCTGTCCTCATCAGCAGTCTATCCACAGCTTTTTGCACCAGGTAGAGCCCCCATACTGCCGTAATTTTCCATGTATAAGACACCCTCTATTTTTGGGGACTCAAATTTAAGAAAATGGGGGGAGATGGCACAGAGTGATTGAGCTTTTTTGGGGGGGTTGCTGAAAATTGTTCACCCACACACATTGCAAAATCCACCTCCCGTCTGTCCCATTGCCAGCAGAGAACTGCTGGAGCGTCAGCCAATCAACACCACCCATTGACGCAGCAACCAATAACACACACAATAGCCACTGACAGCCACAGCGGCAACCAATCAAACATCCACCCTATGCACTACCCATGTATAAGATGACCCCCACTTTTTAGCATGATTTTTAAAGGGAAAGAAGTCTTATACACGGAAAAGTACAGTAGTTCAACCCTGTGCTGACACAGGAAATTCACTCCTACAACAACTGACAGGCAGAAACTCACCCTGTGTTTAAATTTGTTGCTTCAGGTCCTACCCTCTGAAGCATCAGAAAAAATGGCTCCAACATATGTATGATAGATGGTCATCATATCACATCTGAATAATCTATTCTCCAACTCCTTCAACTTTTCACCATAGGACTTGCTCTCCAAACTCCTCACCTTCATTTGGCTTCCTTCTCTGTACACATTCCAGATTGTCAATACCCTTCTAAAACTGCAGGGCCCAGATCCAGACACATTACTGCACATGATATCTGACTGAAGCAGAATAGGAGACAGAAAAGAACTAAGCTGCTTGAAAGACAATAGACTTAAGAAATGATCACTGTCCTCACATCTGGCTCTTAATATTTTTCTTGACTCGGTCAGCGTTTACTGCAGCCCCATCTCTGTCACACAGGCAGATTTTGCTCTTCTTAAGCGCTTGCTGTTTTCACTCTACTTTTTTATGAAGTAACCCTTTGGGCAAAAGGAAAAGGAAGCTTTGGACCAATAACTTGATGATACATATTTACAGGGGGGGGGATATATAAAATAACCTCTGTAAAAAAGTAGCCTTCTTTCCAAACAGTTGAGATTGTTTTGATCAGACTTTATTTAGTTTTTCTTTTAAACAAAAAGAGGTACACAAAGTGGCTTAGAGTTTATTAGTTTAATAATATTTTGGAGGTCAATTTCACAAGTACTTGCAAACAATAGAAGGGTAAACTGTAGAACAAAAGCAACTTTGAATTTCTGGTAATCCTTCTCTTTGTTTAAATGGCAGTCTCCATCTCTCTTACTTAAGTTCAAATTCTGTATTAGGTATCTGATGCAGAGTTTCTTTCTTTTTGTCGAAAGAGCAAACATTACCAGGCTTTAAATGACAAGAAGACTGTAGTAAGTAAAACAAGTCATTCTGAAGGAGAAATATTGATCGATAGAAACTTTTCCTCTCCTCCTAATGGAGAGGAGTTAATGGAAGGCTTATCAAAGGTTTCCCAGGAAATTAATGAAGAAAATGAAGTGATGCTTAAAAGGGGGGGAAAAATCTCACTGCAAGCAAGCAATACCCTTTGATGTACAGTTTGCCTTGAATTATACCAAGTGTCAATTAAGGCAAAATACTATGGTATGTATAGCTTTCTTGAAACCAGTTAGCTTTGCTTGTGCCAGATCAAATAAATTTGGTTTAATAAGAAAAGTAGTAAAAATCATGTCTATTTCCTTGCATTGATAATTTGGGATTGATGTTAACCCATTTGTCACTGTTCATTCTGTTGCCCTTCTGTAATAGCAGATACTGCTCCCTGGCCTTTATTAACATCACTGATGCATGCCCACTGTCCATCTACAGATTCTTTCCATAAAGTTACCTGTAAAAGATCAGAATAAGAGTGCTTAGTTCTTGCCCAGGTTTTAGAATCCACTGCACTTCACAACATGAGTTTATTCTGAAAATTCGCCCTTGCCAATAGTTGCCGGTCATTTCACATCTGAGGCAGTTGCTTTTTTTCTTTTTTAAAAAAGCACAGTATTCCCACTGCAAACAGATTCAATTATATTCACACAAGACAAGCTAATGTTTAAATTCACAACATTCTTCCAACATTGCTAAAGTCAATACAACTTAGTGAAAATATGGTTAACTGTTTTTTAACTTCAAAAAAAAGTTATTAAACTTATAGGGTGAGTAGATCCCCCCCCCCCCACACTGCTAGAACCTAGGAAGATATAGGCCTGTTTAGATATGATGAGTTACAGGTGGGTAGCCGTGCTGGTCTGCCATAGTCAAAACAAAATAGAAAATTCTTTCCAGTAGCACCTTAGAGACCAGCTGAGTTTGTTCTTGGTATGAGCTTTCGTGTGCATGCACACTTCTTCAGATACCAGGTATCTGAAGAAGTGTGCATGCACACGAAAGCTCATACCAAGAACAAACTCAGCTGGTCTCTAAGGTGCTACTGGAAAGAATTTTCTATTTTGTTTAGATATGATGATATAGTATAATAAGCCTTATCTTAATAAATCAAGAACAAACCTTGGGTTTGTGCACTCTCCTCCTCTGTTTCTCACCCAAAATGCAAGACTTGCAGCCTTTTGTTAATTTAGTTTCCCAATATATCCAAATCGGGAAGCTGGTTTTTTCTCTAACTACAAATAAGGATCAGGACTGAAAAATTTGGATTTCATGAGCATAAGAACTAGTTAGATTGATACCTGCATATGGCCATGTGACTGAAAGTATAAGAATAAAATGCTTTACACTCACTTTATTATCTCCTCCAGACACTGCAAGAATATTTGCAGTAATGGACCAGCTAACATGCCAGACTACATCATTGAACTTGTGTAGCAATTTTGGTGACCATGAATTTCCAGAGGGATCGTCACACATCCAGATAAACACTCTGCCATCCTAGAAAAACAACAAGCAAAGCTGTAAGGACAAGGGCAGGCTCACATTCAGCACTAAATACAGCAAGAGCCAGTGTGGTGTAGTGGTTAAGAGTGGTAGTCTTGTAATCTGGGGAACCGGGTTCGCGTCTCCGCTCCTCCACATGCAGCTGCTGGGTGACCTTGGGCTAGTCACACTTCTTTGAAGTCTCTCAGCCCCACTCACCTCACAGAGTGTTTGTTGTGGGGGAGGAAGGGAAAGGAGAATGTTAGCCGCTTTGAGACTCCTTCGGGTAGTGAAAAGCGGGATATCAAATCCAAACTCTTCTTCTCTTCTTCTTCTTCTTATCAAGGGCATCTTATTTTCAGAACCACTCAGGCAGCATCCCAAAGGCATGTGGCTGCACCATTTAGAAGCCCATAATTGTTGGCCCATAAAAATACTGTATACATTTCCAACATGCAAGTTTACAGACATAGCATATCAACACAGGTCAGAGGTGAGAAACTTGTAGTATAATAATATATATAGGGTTACAATTCTCATCATTCCTGACCATTGGCCCTACTGGCAGGGGTTGGTGGAAGTTGGTGTCAAACAACATCTGGAGGACAAAGTTCCCCATCCCTGGATAGGTTTTACTTGGATTATATTGCTTCAAACTTTAAGTGTGCCATTGTACAACTGAACATGGGTAACTTAATATTTTTACTATTATTAAATAAATATCACTGAAAACTTTTAACATGCCAGCTTTCCGTATGCAGGGAGATTTTTTTTTTTTACATGGCACATCAAATATGCAACCCCAAATCTGAAGACTAAGTGGTACAGCCCAGAAAGGACTGTGCCACAATGAATTCCTGCAAGCTTGAATCAGTTATCAATTGCGGAGCTACCCAAACTAGCATGTTGGATGTATATGCCATGTCAGCAGTGTACTGATAAATCAGCAACGGCACTTTTAGATTATGAATGTTATAGATCAGTGAAAGATGCATCTTTTGCTAGATGAAATACAGTGAAACTAAAATATGATTAAAAAAAAGTCAGTTGGATCCAGACTCTTTCCAGTTGATGTATGGTCTGAGATCTAGTAGAGACTCCTGGAAGAGGAAGGATTGGGGAAGTGATTTTTGCTGATCTCCCCTTCTTCCTGAAGCCCTCTGCACCACTTTTCACACCAATCTGATTTTGGGGAGATATAGGGGAAGGGACGAATTGGTGAAAACCACATCTCTCTCTCCCCCAACCCTACCTTCCAAATAACTTTCTATTAGCCGAGTTTCACTTATAGAAACTCTGGATCCAACCACAGCTTCTAAGCATAGGGTGGCGGTCTCAGGAGCTTTCTTTGCCTATAGTAGCTAAATGTTATGTGAAAAGTAACTGTATATAATTTACTCCATTCAGCCATTCGATCTCTACCTGTGAGCAGCTGGCAATAGTACTTGTTGGCAAGCCTATGGAGGGGGCCCAGGCTACATCTCTGACCCAGTCACTGTGAGCTTCAAGTTTTTGTTCTTCTTTCCACTGGCCATCTTCTTCTCTGGCAGGATTCGAGGGAGAAAGGTGCAAATTTAGAAAGAGCGAAACAAAACATCTTCTCATCGTATTTCCCATGCAGAGGCTTATTATAGTGTTGTAATACTGGCTGCCAGTTATCTGGGCCCAATTTAAAGTGTTGGTTTGAACCTATAATACCTTAAATGGCTCAGGACCACAATAACTCAAGGACTGCCTCTCTCCATTTGAACCTGCTCAGACCCTGAGATCATCCTGTGAGACCCTTTTTCATGTGCTTCCTTCCATGAGAGGTCTGGAGGGTGGCAATATGAGAACAAGCCCTTTCTACAGTGGCTCCGTTTCTAGAATGCTCTCCCCAGGGAGGTTTGGTTTGCGCATTCATTATACACCTTTAGGCACCAGGCGAAAACATTTTTCTTCAAGCAGGCCTTTGGCTGATTGACACCCAATGTCCTTTTAAATGTATCATGGGATGGGGGGGGGAATTCTTGATTTGTTTCCGTTCTTATATTTAATTACGTATTTTGTGCTCTTTACATAGTAATTTTATGTTGTGAAATGCCCTGAGATCTACGGATGACTATATAAATTTAAATGACAACAGTAGTAACAATAAAAAATGCTAACCTTTCACAAAACAAGAGCAAAAACCTAAAGTTGGTACAGCCATTCTGTTAAAGCAACACTACAAATAACGGGCTGATCCTATACCCAAGATACATAAAGGAGAAGAATTTCATAAAGCCTTGTTCTGACAACCCACTTCAATTATAACACAAGGGTTTTGCAACACTTTCTGTTTTAAACAGCAGCTTCCCATGCCATATTTGAAGCTGCCTGTGAATATGGAGGTAATTTTTTGTAAGTCTCTTCAGAAGACACCTGCTGTTTGAAACTCCACATAAAGACATTTGAGCTCCAAGACATGGAAGTGTACGCACAGAGTGCACACATTGGAATGAGAGTAAGTGAGCAAGGTTAGGGTCATAAATAAAGCCTTTTAATCAATTTTAATACCTTGGAAGGAGTGTGGGTGGGGGGAGGTTGAAAAGAGGAAATACAAAGAAAGGTCTGTCATATAGGAAGACTTTAGGTAAATTTGTCAGGACAACTTACTTCCAAATCTTGATAAGGTTATCGCAGCCACCTGATGCAAAACGCTTAATGTAGTTTGGTTTTTGGCTTGATGGTGGTTCTATAAGGCTTCCTGGTACAACTGCAGGGGCCCAGCTAACAGCATTGCAGCCAATCTATGCAAGAACACAAATTTATGCAGTTTCTTCCTATTTGCAGCCAAAGCAATCATCCAAATATTTCTTAACACAACTAACATGACAGGATACTTACTGAAGTAGCATACTAAGCATGCCCTTTATCATGCTATTCTGAATACTTTCGAACAGTACAATTATGTCGAGAAATGAAGGCCCTGAGTCAATGCTAACTTTTTCATCTTATTTGTTTGGACTTATGAAACTGCCTTTCACTGCCAGATGATCTAGACAGCTACTGCCTATTGTAGTAGCACCAGCACTCTGCTTTTGATTTTATTTTAAGGCAGACATATTTTCCAGTCCTGTTACCAGGATTTTCTTAAATGGAAACATCAGCAACTGAACTTTGGACTGTCTTCTTCTTCCAGGTATGCACTCTAACCACTGGGGTATGGGCCTTCCCATATGTAAACATATTAGCTTATGTTTTTGGACATCTGACATTCCATTGAAGTGGCTTTTCGTTTTAACTTCAGTTCAGTACTAGAGTAGCAAAACTTTCTGCAATAAAATTGTGATTATTATATATTGATTTACATGCAACTTAATGTCAAAACAGGTTTCTATGCATTTACAAAGAATAAAATTGTTGCACAGACATTAAACATCCATTATCTGAAATACACAATAAAATAATCCCATTAAAATTACTCACTGTATGTGCGTTGCTGATTTTTTTCACTTCCCATGTTCCATCACCACTGCAGCTTAGCAGAGAGATGGCCCCATCAGAGCTGCCGCAAGCCAGGATCAATCCAAAGTCTTGTGGTGCCCAACATACGGAATTCACTGCCATCAAACACAAAAATTGGTTGAATTATTTCTAAAGACTACTTAAAAGTTATGGGGAATTCATGTGTACCTTGACCTTAATAGATTTGTCAGCAATGACTGAGGCAATCAGAGCAGAAGCCTACGCTTGTTAAGTGGATTAAAACTCTGTCACATTATGCTTAAAGCTTTTGTTTTTAAATAGCATCTAAGTTTTAGGAATTTTAGATGGTACCAAGGTAGATTTCTCTGTGACTGCACTTAAGACAGTAAATAGTTTATTGATTCTAGAAATGCTTTACCAAAATTAGTATAATGTAACATCTGGAAATGCAGTTTATAGCAGACAGTTGCATTGTAATAACAGAGATTTTTTTAAAATGCTGCATTCCAGGACTAAGATCCTTTCAAACTGGCTCACAATCAGAATGATAACAAAATGCAATAAAATGCCATTACCATTCCAGTCGGTATGGTTTTGTTTCCTAAATAAATTATTTTACTTTCACTGTCTGTGAAGTTCAGTCTTTAATAAAGCATTACACAGAAAAGGACAACAGACATGTAACAGAAGCTCAGTAGGCTCAATTAAGGAAGACCAAACAAAGATCTGGGACCAGCATGATTGCATGAAGTCTCTAATCAATGCATGAAAATTATAACTGAAGCAACAAAGTACAGTCGTACCTTGGAAGTCGAATGGAATCCATTCTGGAAGTCCGTTTGACTTCCAAAACGTTAGAAAACCAAAGCGCGGCTTCCGATTGGCTGCAGGAAGATTCCAAAAGAAAGTCTGGAAACCGGAACAGTCACTTCCGGGTTTTGATCGGGAGCCAAAACGTTCGAGAACTAGGCTGTTCGACTTCCAAGGTACGACTGTACTCAGCTAGCTAGGAGGAAGAACAGCCAGTACCTGAAGAATCGTGCCCTGTGTATTCATGCGCCTTTTCCCAGGTACCGTTCTCCTCCTTCCAGATAATAACCTTCCTGTCATAGGAACAGGAAGCAAGGATGTTTCCATACATGGGATGAGCCCAAGCAACCTGCCACACAGGGCCTTCGTGTCTACAAAAAGCAGAATGGGGGGGGGGGGATATTAGTGCACCAATACTTTATTATCAAGAGCATTTACAATCCATTCAGTGTCATGGAAATATATTCAGTTATGGATACATATTACCACTAAAATATCAAAGTGATATATTGTAGTCAGAAATTCAGTACCTTTCCATTTATTTTTATAAAGGGAAAAATATGGAATTTTCAGTTACAACGATAGTCACTGTCTGGGAAACAGGGGCAAGGGATTTGCTGGAAAAATAAGCCAAATTAACAACAAATTCCACAGAATCCTCTTTCTCTTTTAAAATCCCTTTCATCCAAATTCTTCTAAAATAAATATTTCAGCTCTCTGGTTCCTCAACCAAGGGAAGTACTCATTATGCCCAATGCCTTTTACTACAGCTCCTCTGCTATTCATTCTCTCACTCTTTCCTCTGCCCCACCACTATTCCTGATGATTGTATGCTGAAATCTCCCTCCCCTTACTAGTAAATTAGGGATGGGGAACATGAAGCCTGACAGTTGCATGTAGTCCTTAGATATTTTTTGTACAGTTCATGAGGGCAAACTGAGGGGGAGATTAAACAGACAGAGCAATGGAGGGGAAAGAGAGAAGCCTTTTGCAACTGATCTGGCAAGGAAGGAAAAATAGAAGAAGAGAAGAGTTTGGATTTGATATCCCGCTTTTCACTACCCGAAGGAGTCTCAAAGCGGCTAACATTCTCCTTTCCCTTCCTCCCCCACAACAAACACTCTGTGAGGTGAGTGGGGCTGAGAGACTTCAGAGAAGTGTGACTAGCCCAAGGTCACCCAGCAGCTGCATGTGGAGGAGTGGAGACGCGAACCCGGTTCCCCAGATAACGAGTCTACCGCTCTTAACCACTACACCACACTGGCTCTCAGTGTGGGGGGAAAGGCTGAAATCAGTAGAGTGATGGGATGAGGGGGAGAAAGCCCACTTTTGAGTGTGATCTGTCCCTCCTTTCTAGCAGTGTGCTGGGCACGGTAGCACAGAGAGGGAGAGGAAAGGGGTGTCAAAAGGAGTTTGTGCTGGCATGCAGTCCCAATAGATACCCCCAAAGAAATGTGACGCTTGAAAGAAAAAGGTTTCCCCTCCCTCAGACTCTGGTAATTGAAAATTGCAAAATAAGAGACATGTAAGTAATTCTGAGGCTTATTTTAGCCAATCATAAATGATACACTTTTGAAGAAGTGTTTGGTTAAACAGCTTTGAAGGAAGAGATTATCAAACAAATTGAACATTGCGTATGTAAACAAAGCACATTAAGTTTTCACCACTCTGCCCCCAAAGCCATTAATTGTACCCCTAAGCAGAAGATGAAAATGGGGAATTTGTCATAGGATTATGTTGTCTTTAATTGACTCACCCTCTTAAGTCAGCTATGAGAATTTGCCCTCCATTCCTTACATCAAATATTTTCACTGATCTGTCTGAGGAACAAGTTGCCAACCGCATGCCATAATAATCCATCTGAGCATCATGCTGGGAAGTAATAAAGAAGTTTTATTGACACTGAAAGATTTTTTGTTCATGATTGCTGTTTGATGTATCTGAGATTCTGGAATTTCGTTTGTGGAAAATTTAAATTTTGCAAATAAAAATTATATTAAAAAAAGAAGTTTTCATGATCATCTATAAATGCTGGATTGATTGATTAATTAATACAACTGGTTTTAAAATCTCAAAAGCAACAAATCCAAATGTGTAAAATTCTGAATATCACAGTGCAGTAAGATGAAAAAGTGTGATCACACAGCATTTTCCTGGAAAACCCAAATGCAACCAATATCGTACCAGACTGAGATAGTGATGACTATCAGGCAAAACGGGACTAGAGTCTCAAGAAGGCAGAAATTGCCCTGACCACCTCAGCTTCTAGTGGGAATAGGTAAAAATTAAGGATGGAGAGTATAAAGCAGTTTAGAATTATAGGGAAGGTCATGTTGACTTTATGCCACAACATTATCTGCTATTTTGATACAACATGGCTAAGCTGCAATAATATAGAATAGAACCTGCACCAAATAGTCAACTAAGTTAATGGTAGGAGCAGGATCGGAAAGCTACTTACTACTATTATTTACCCTGGATAAAGCTTGTAGCAAGATTGCTATTAACAGCTTTTCACACCAGATTTACACAACACTAAGTCCTGACTGACACAAATGGGAATTATGACAGAGCCCAGTTCTGGAAGAAATTGCAGAGCAGATAGTGCCAATAGGTTGTGCCTTCCTCCGTTGCATTTTATCCACTCAGCCATATAGCTCCTACTGCTATAATTTTTTCCTTTAAAAAAAAGCATTTTCTGCTCATTGTCAGTTTCAAAAAACAAACAAACATAAAAAGCATTGTATCACCCTCCTCTACATACAACAAAATGCTGGTTCTATAAATAAAAGGGTCACTAAGCAAGACTTTTCCTAAACATGTCTCTTTAGAGTAAAATCCAAAGGGAACTTAGCCACAGCATGCTCAGCTCATGCCTCTCTCCCTGGATTCAAGCCTGCTATTTCACTTTGCCCCAAAATGAAACACCTACCATTCCCTACACTGCTTCCACTCTCATCTCACAATTGAAAAAAGTGGTCCCTTTAAGTCAGTTGCTTAGGAAAAATGTTCTGTCATTTGCTTCATTCTTTTAAAATAAAAGTTAATCATGACAATTTCTTTTTTGTGGGGAGATATATTCTTTTTAAAAAATTAAAAAATAAATCAAATACTTACGATCATGTCTTCATGAGAAGTGTCCACTGTATTAATTACAGACACCTAGTAGGAAAATATACAGCAAGACATTTTTTAAAAAATAATAGAGTCCGGCCCTAGATTTTTTACTCAATGATTAAAACATGCCATCATCTTTTGCTTCACATTTTTATGTAAGGTTTGACTGCATTGTTTAGTGGGTGTCCATAAAGTTGAAACTGATTTAACCTTCAGGTGTCTTTGCAGCATCCCCATGTGTACAATCACTTTCTGAACTCAACAACCTGTGGAACCTCATTGACATCATACTGAGATTAGTAGAGGTAGAATGTGACATATCAAGTTAAAACTTGCACGTTTGAAAGCTTCCTGCTGCACTGTAAATATATATATAAGATGAACCCTGCAAGATCAGTCTAAAGGCCAATCTAATCCAGCTTTCTGTTCTTACAGTGGCCAATGAGATACCCACAAGGACATGAGCACAACTGAACTTCCATCATGATTCTCTACAACTAATTCAGATACAAACTGTTTCCGATACTAGAGATTAAATAACCACCATGACTAGTAAACCCTAATAGCTTTATCCACCACATATTTTTAGGCAGTGGGCTCCATTCACCCCAGCACTACCAACTTTATTTCTTCTTTTTGCAGCGGGGAGGGGGGGCAGAAAATTGGAAGGAGCAGGGGGGGCGCTAAGCACTACTGCCTTTATATCCTGGTTGTGGGCTTCCTGTCAGAGACAAGATACCAGACCCTTTGGAGCCTACCCTTGGGTAGGCTTTGTTCTCAACAGATGCCTTATGTTTTTTAAAGAGGCACAGCTACTGCAAAAGTAAACGCATGCAAACAAGAAAAGCCAATCCTTCGGCGACGTAAAACCGGGTGTGTGTGTATGTGTCACGCTCACTGACCCCCCCTATGGAAAAACAGGGGTGTAACAAGTAAACGAGGGTGTCCCTGTTGGGGAATATGTGGCCAGCTCGAAGATGGGGCTCAGCAACAGCGCTTTCCCCGGAGGCAGCCTCCCAATCAAATTTATTAATTATTATTATTATTATTATTATTATTTACTTATACCCTGCCCATCTGGCTGGGTTTCCCCAGCCACTCTAGGCGGCTTCCAGCAAAAATATTAAAATACAATAATTCATCAAATATTAAAAGCTTTCCTAAATCCAATGTGTGGTGTGTGGTGGGTGGTGGGGACCCTTCGCAGGCTTGACATCCCTTGGGAAAAGGCGTGGGGTACTAGAGCAACCCCACGTTCAGTACCAGGGAAGCGCATCCTCCCCACCGCTGCCCAGGACACCCCCACCCCACGCCCTGGGCAAGCCGCGCCGGGGGCTAGAAAGGCCGGGCCCGAATGGCCCAGCGCGGGAACCGGGAAACTGGGCGACGGCCCCTCTTTATCCCTCTCGGAGCGCCCCCTCACCATGGTGACGGCCGGGGCGGAAGGGGGTCTCCAGCTGCACCAGCCGCACTCTCGCTCTCAGCCGCCGCTCACAGACGTGGCAAACCGCCGCCGAGACGCGCGTCCCACTACGAAGGCCTCCCGGCCGGGGGAAAAACGGTCTTCCTGCTGAGCGCGCAAAGGTTCCGCTTGCAGCTCGTTCCGTCCTCCTTTCCCATCGGCTCCTCGCGGGCGGAGGCCGCTCTCCCTTGGCGCCGCCCCTGGCCCTTGGCAGTCCGTTCTCTCTTTTAATTCAGCCACGGGCGCCTGCGGGCGCTGTGGTCATGGCGGGTCTTTGGGGAGCCCCAAGTTCGAATCCCACCTCAGCCCTCCCCCCCCCATGCTGCTTCAGGTCGTTAATGAACTTATTCAAGAATGAGGAACTGAGGCAAATAGCACTGCAAGAATTCTAGGACTTTTTGGCAATAGAAAAACTCTCAAATCTCTGGGTCTGGATGGCATCCACTGGAGAGAACTCAACAGTCAGATTGCTGATCTTTTTGCCAGAATATATATATATATATATATATATCTTTTTGCCAGAATATATATATATATATATATATATATATCTTTTTGCCAGAATATATATATATATATATATATATATATATATATATATATATTCTGGCAAAAAGATCAGCAATCTGACTGTTGAGTTTTATATATATATAAAGTCCTGCCTCACAGTGTCAACAAGCATATAGATAGATATGATCCTATCAACAGTGTGTACTTAGACTTTCAAAAAGCTTTTGAGAAAACACCTCACCAAAGAATCATCAGATTTATATATATATAAATCTGATATATATAAATCTTATATATATTTATATATATATAAAGTCCTGCCTCACAGTGTCAACAAGCATATAGATAGATATGATCCTATCAACAGTGTGTACTTAGACTTTCAAAAAGCTTTTGAGAAAACACCTCACCAAAGAATCATCAGAATAAGAGAACTTGTGTTCAGGTGACCCCTCTGTAAACAGTCTTTTCATATTTTTTTCCAAATTTTATTATATATTGCTTCCCATAAAAATGTAAATTTATTTCTACAAAATACTAAACTTATACTGAACAGTTTTGTGTACATGTAACCTGAAGCATATGTAACCTGAAGCGTATGTAACCCGTCCGAGGTACCACTGTAGTGTAAGCTGTATCGTATGCGTAAAGTTGAGCCCACAAATCAGCAAACAAGTAGCAGTTACTTAATGTTCATTTCAAAGAGTAGAGTGGCTTATTTGTTTGCAATCATTAAATATTTTCAGTTTGTAACCTGCAATGAGAACGTTTTGAAAGCGCTGGAAAAGCATAATCTCTGGGCAGGGATATGTACAATATCTGACCCCAGGTAAGTAGATTCTAGATACAAGTTAAATCAGTTAAATCGGTTTGTGGCTATCAGTCCTACATGCACTTACTTGTGAGTAAGTCCCATTGCACCCAGAGACATTTACTTCTGAGTATATACACACATAGGATTGTGCTAAGGTACTTCCTCTGCCATGGATGCATTATGTGGCATTGGGAAATTCACTGTTCCTCAGCTGTACAACAGAAATAAAAATGGCTTACCAAGAATGGTTATGGGTGAGGGCAAGAGGACCCAGCAATACTTTCCCATTGAAATCCCTGTTGGCAATCTGGTCCTATGCAGAGTTCTGCTACAAAAGCCAGTTTGTTTCAGTAGGTTTCAGGTAGGAAACTTATCCAGCCCTACCTGGAGATGCCAAGGACTGAACTTGGGACCTCCTGCATACCAAAGCAGATGCTCTATCATGAAGCTACAACCCTTCTCCTTTTCTATACTATTTCACTTAAAGAATTTTAGATTTATTCCTTCAGAGATCTCAGCTTGCATGTAGCTGTGTTTTTTTTTATTTAAAAAAACAATATTGCATATTATTATTTCTTCAATTTAGAAAGCGCTGTGCAGGCAATGAGTAGTTGTGCCTGTTCTTCCATTTGGGTGAACGTTGATTAATTTCTAGGGAGAAGTTGATATTCAAAACAAGCCCACCCCAATGTCAGCTATGAATTTCAGCTGACCCCACCACGCACCCCCAGCATGGAGGGGGTGATTTATCGCTGGTGCCTCTTTCATTGCAAGAAGATGCAGGATGTTAGCAAACACCTGCAGTCCCACTGCATCAATATAGCAGAGCATCCTCTGGAATGGGGTGAAAAGACGCGCAGCAGCTGCTGCCTTCTCTCCCCTCCCCTCCTGTAACTTGAGAGGCTGCGGATATCTGCCAGTAGGTGGCGCCCTCGGCCCAGCCGTAGCCCCGACTATAGGCTATATATATCCTATGATAACAGTGCAGGGGCTCAGCTTTTCCAGCGACTTCTAACCAGGGGAGGGGGTAGGAGAGGGAGGAAAAAGAGAGAGGGGGAGAGGAAAAACACTACCCCCGTCTCACGGTGTCCCTCCTGTCGCCATATTCTCCATGCAGATCTACAGCAGAAGGAACCCCTTCTTAGGGCAGCAAGAAACTTCAACTCCTTCCTGAACACCTATATAATCTTTTAAAACAGGCTGCACAGAAGAGATCGTCTTCCAAGGCCAGCTGTCCAAGATGACTAACATATCCTATCACATCTCCAACCTTTTGGAGAAGATGACATCCACCGACAAAGATTTTAGGTAGGACCCGAGCTTTGGTAGCGTTTGGTGCATATAATATTATGCGTGGGTGCATGTTAAAGTCATGTTTTGAGGTTTGGTATGTTGTGGGCTTTTTGGATTGCACACACGTGTGTGTGTGTGTGTGTTTGCTTGCAAAGCCTTAGAGGGAGGGGGTTGTGGAAGAGGGGGAGGTTTTTTTAAAAATACCTACGCCTGGAAAAGGACACCCTTATAAAGGGGATGATGTGAACTAAGGAGGCTCACTGGCTGTAGTCAGTGCAATATGTGGGAATGTTGAAGGATGTGGGAGAGGATATATTGTTTTAGATATCCTATCCCAACTTGCGTTTACAAGCTCGATAATATCAGCAGAGCTAACATTCCCTTTTTACTTCATATGCGCAGCAGATAGTTTGCATAGACTCGCTAGAGTCATTAAAAATATTGTCCTGGTGTCTTCCCCTTTTTATCCCTCTTTCAATAAGACACTTCACAGTGTTTGGTAAAGTGTATAACGTTTACTTACAAGTAATCATCATCTAGTCACATAAGGATCCTAGAGGCAGGCTTAAAAGTTACTAAATAACATACATATGGTGACTTTCTCTTTATGAGAGAAAGTCCCTCTTTTTACTTTTGGCCTAGTGCCAACGGTGCATTTTAATAATGCTGCTTTTAAACTGTCTTAGAGATTAACACAACTGACCAGCGACATGGAGACTCGGCATATACACTACAGTTGGAAGCTCCCAACTGTAGAGTTCACCCCCAACTGTAGAGTTCCATATAAGGAAGTTGGGTTTGACTGCCCCTGTCCTTTTACATCCCACATACCCCTTCTCAGGCAAATTCAACTTTATTCAACCACCCAGAGTCCCAGCTTGACTCGTAGATTCTGGAAACTCTCTCTAGGCAAGGGTTTTGTCAGGATGTCCGCAGCCATCTCATTGGTGCAGCAGTACGACAGTTCCACAAGTCCATCCTGAACTGCCTGACGTATAAAATGGTATCTCACACCTATATGTTTTGTCCTGGCAAGAAACTTTTCACTCTGTGTCAGTTTTATGCAACTCTGATTGTCCTCCAGCAAACTGACAGCTTGCTTTCTCACCAAACCAAAGTCCTTGATGAGTTCATCGAGCCAGGCAATCTCTCGGCACGCTTCCGATGCAGAAATATATTCAGCTTCTGTGGAAGATAATGCTACACAGTTCTGTTTATAACTGCCCCATACAACAGGTCCATCCCCAAACATAAAAACATAACCACTTGTTGATTTATAGTCAGCATTATCCCCAGCCCAATCAGCATCAGTGTACCCAATTAACTTAGGATTTCTGACAGCTGGTAGCCTTAATTTACAATTCAATGTACCCTTCAAATATCTGACCACCCTCTTAACACCAGCCCAATCATGCTCAGTGGGAGAACTCACTTTCCTGCTAAGAATCCCCACTGCATTGGCTATGTCAGGTCTACATGTGGTAACTAAATACAAAAGTTTACCAATTACCGACCTATATTCACTGTTATCTGGCAACAGCTTCGAATCCTGCTGATTCTTCAAAAAGTCTGTGGCCATGGGCGTTGCAACTGGGTTTGCGTCTTGCATCTGCATGCATTCAATCAGTTCATTTATTTTCTGTCGCTGGCTGAGAAGGAACGATCCGTCTTCTTCTCTTTCCACCTGGATTCCTAGGTAGTACTTGACATCTCCTAGTTCTTTGACTCCCACCTCTTTGCTGAGGTGTTTCACAATCTGCACATATTCTCTGTTATTTGATGTCGCGATAATCAAGTCATCAACGAAAGCCAAAATATATGAGAATTGTCCATTACCTGACTTACTGTACAAGCATTTGTCAGCGTTTCCTTGCTTGTAGCCAAGTTGCGTTAACATTTTGTGCAATTTCTGGTTCCAGGCTCTAGCAGCCTGTCTCAAACCATACAGTCCCTTCTGCAACTTGCACACTAAATGTTCCTCATGTGGTTTCACAAAACCTTTGGGTTGTCTCATATAAATTTCCTCGGAAATCTGTCCATGCAAAAACGCAGTGGCAATATCGATGTGCTTTACATTCAGCTGCTTGGATGCTGCAATGCTTAAAAGCATTCTCACGCTACTGTATCTTACAGTTGGTGCAAACGTTTCATCATAATCTTCACCATATTTCTGTGAAAATCCTTGTGCCACAAGTCTAGCTTTGTAGCGTTGAACTTCCCCTTCTGACCCCTTCTTAATCTTGAAAACCCATTTACAGCCAATGGCTTTCTTACCCGGAGGTAGTTCCGTGAGGGTCCAAGTCTTGTTTTGATGCAATGCATCCATTTCGTCCTGCGTGGCTTTCCTCCAGAGATTAGCTTCCTTAGGTGGCATTTTCTGTATCTCTTCCCATGTGGAAGGTTCCTGTGGAGATGCCGACCCTGCAAAATAGGACAGCCGTGGTGCTGGAACACCCCTGTTGGTTCTGGATGAGCGTCTGATCTCTGGTTCTGGAACCGCATCAACATCCTCATCCTCCTCCAATGGTGGCATGTCTAAGTCGTCCTCTTCATCTCTGAAGCCAGTAGGAATTTGATCCTCTGCGTGTTCTGGTGCATTCCCTGTAGGAGGTGCTATGACATTAGAACGCAGATTAGCACTTCTTGGGGTTTCAGAAGGAAAATCAATAAGTTCTTGAGTCCATTCTGACTCCTTGGAACAGTCAATAACTGTATTCTTTGTGTTAACCATCGCATGCTCATCAAAATAAATTGCATGGTGCGCACTGGTTTTACCACTTTGTAAGTCCATTACTCTGTAGCCTTTCCCTCCAGATGCATATCCAACAAAGACACCTGCTTGTGCTCTGGAGTCTAGCTTCTGTCTGTGTTCTTTGGGCACGTGATAGTAGCACAGACTTCCAAACACACGAATGTGTGACAAATTAGGCACTTTGCCATGCCAAAGTTCAAATGGTGTGCGCTCTGCTCCTTTTGTTGGCAATCTATTCTGCAAATAAACTGCTGTGTCAGCTGCATTTCCCCACAGCTTCTGTGGCAAGGATGCTTCCTTTAGCATGCACCTTGTCATTTCCATAATGGATCTAAATTTTCTCTCTGCAATGGAGTTCTGCTGTGGCGTGAAAGCGATTGTAGTTACGTGTACAATTCCTTCCTTGGCCATGAGAGTCTGCATTTCACGTGAGCAGTACTCACCTCCATTGTCAGTCATCAACACAGCTGGAGCGCGTTGGAACTTGTTTCTGACCATGGCAATGTATTCTTTGAACATTTCCACTGTTTCACTTTTCTCTCTGATGAAATATGCAACACAATATCTTGAAAAATCATCAATAAAAATTAGAATATACTTGTTGTTGCCAAGTGATGGAACATTAATTGGACCACATAGATCCGAATATATGATATCAAGCACTTTAGTGCTTCTTTGTTCTGCACAACGTGGAAAAGAAGGTTTCACAGCCTTCTCAGTAATGCAGCTTATGCATTTTGTCAGAGCCTCTTTGCTTTCTTTTACCTGTAAACCTCTTACAAGATCACCTTTTTGTAGGTTCATAATGGTGGTGGTGTCTCTGTGTCCTAGTCTCCTATGCCATAGTTGCATATCAGCTTCATCTTTCTGGCTAGAATGCGCTACATTTGCAGACTGGGTCTCTGAAATATCAATCTCATAAACACCATTAATTAATTTTGCTTGAATATACAGTTCACCATCTTTAGTCACATTACACTCTCCATTTCCAAATGTGATTTGGAAACCTTTCTTGTCCAAACTGGACACACTGAGTAAATTGCAACTTAGTTCTGGAACGTACAAAACTTTAAGCACTTTGGTCTTAACAGGTTCATTGTTTATATTGAATTTCAAGTCCATGGAACCTGCACCTTTTGCTTTAATAACTCTGCCATCTGCTATCTCTATTTCAGATTCTTCATCTTCATTTATCTCATTAAAATTTTCTCTTTTAAATGAATAATGTGAACTGGCTCCTGAATCTAAAATCCACATATTACGTTTATTTTCACGGTTATGAACAGCTAAATTCCTTTCTTGAAGTAGCATGGTGCGTTCAAATTTCCCCTTCTTTTGCCATTTTGGCTGAGAGGTTTGGGAATTCTTTGCTTTAGGAGGAGCTTTACAGTTCCTAGAAATATGGCCTTCCTTGTTGCAATTGTAGCAAATTATTTTCTTGGGCATTTCTCTGGACTTTGTAAATTGCCTGGACGCATAATTACTGTCCTTGCTTGTGGCATTTCTTACTGGAGACTCTGCTCTCTCTCTACACTCTTCTCTTAAATGACTGGTCAGGTCTTTGAAAGTTAGACCTTCTCTATGGTCCATTAGACTGACAAATGGATCAAAACACGGTCCTAGGGATGCTAGCAAAAATGATACCTTTGTTTCTTCATCAAAAGGCTTAGGAGTGAGGTCAATCTTTTGAATAATCTCAGTAAATTTGCTGATGTGTGCTGTGAATTCTCCTTTATAATTCATTCTCAATCTGGTTAATTTATACATCAAGCTTCTGTAGGAGTTCCTGGAAGATTCTCCATACATGCGTTCAATGTCTTTTAGGATCTGAGATGCATCATCTTTACTATTTATTAATGATAGATGCTCATTGCGAAGTGCACATAGAATTATATGCCTAGCTTCACTGTTCTTGCGCTTCCAAGCTGCTATCTTGGCTAAATCCTCTCTACTTGTGCCAGTAGGCATGGGATCTTCAACAGCCTCCAAAACATGCTTTGCATCTAGATATGCTATTAAGCGCTGCTTCCAGTGCATAAAATTATTCTCACTCAGCACAATCATCCCTAGTTTTGTATCACTATCAAAATTTGCACTAGCCATCTTAAAATCCAAAATTTTTGAAAAATGTTCAAAAATCTCAAAATGCAAAAATCTCTAAACAAATCTTCACTGCCTTGGATTACTGTGAACACTGAGGGAGGGGAGGGGTAGTTAATTCCCCTTTTCAGCACAATGGATGCTTTAGGCCTTGTGCTCACCAGGAAAATCCACTCAACTCAAAATTGCAATCCGATGCAATCCTTTAAAAATACACAAAAATATGCAATTCTGGGCCCGCTAACCCTTTGTGGGAATGTTGAAGGATGTGGGAGAGGATATATTGTTTTAGATATCCTATCCCAACTTGCGTTTACAAGCTCGATAATATCAGCAGAGCTAACATTCCCTTTTTACTTCATATGCGCAGCAGATAGTTTGCATAGACTCGCTAGAGTCATTAAAAATATTGTCCTGGTGTCTTCCCCTTTTTATCCCTCTTTCAATAAGACACTTCACAGTGTTTGGTAAAGTGTATAACGTTTACTTACAAGTAATCATCATCTAGTCACATAAGGATCCTAGAGGCAGGCTTAAAAGTTACTAAATAACATACATATGGTGACTTTCTCTTTATGAGAGAAAGTCCCTCTTTTTACTTTTGGCCTAGTGCCAACGGTGCATTTTAATAATGCTGCTTTTAAACTGTCTTAGAGATTAACACAACTGACCAGCGACATGGAGACTCGGCATATACACTACAGTTGGAAGCTCCCAACTGTAGAGTTCACCCCCAACTGTAGAGTTCCATATAAGGAAGTTGGGTTTGACTGCCCCTGTCCTTTTACATCCCACACAATATCGCCCCTCCCCCCTATACTATGGGGCCTGTAGTGTGTGCTGTAACTATAGACAGGGCTAATAAGACGGATATGAAACGTACTGCAGGCTTCCAGGGTTGAGAAGGAGAATACTACAGTCCTAAAATTTCTCACTGGGTATCTGATGTTATGATAACCTTTTACGTTCCTCATTTGAGACCGAGATAGAGATGCACTGCTGCTAGACAGCTGCAGTGGGCCATGGTGGGAGTGGGTGGGGAATCTTCCTAATCAGCTGTTACCATTTGGGAGACGATTGGTCGCCTTCAATGCATCTTTTAAGAAAAACAAATCTGATCTTGCAGAGCTGGGGAATAATAGGCAGCTAAGCACTGGTGTTTGGAGGAAACCAAACAAGTGCAGTTGTAACTGGAAGAAGATGCATTCAAGTTCTTGCAAGCAGCAGCTGAAAACGGGCTGCAGGTTACGGCTGCTATGACTAAGTAAGAGGAGTGGGTGGGAAATCAGCCACCAAATGTGTAAAAGAGGATTTGTAGCTCTGTCCTTCTCCAGAGTATGGTGCTAATAGAGTTGAACATTCCCGAGGGGGAAGGAAGGAAGGAAATCCCTTTGATTTCCATGGAATGTGTGGCCTAAATTGGTCTAAATCCAAGCACTAGGATTCCGGTTTATCCTGTTGGAGGGCAGGACTGCTCCAAGATGACTTACCTGTACTCGAGGGATGCAAAATAATAATAATAATAATAATAATATGTTCAAAATTGTGAGGAGGAATCAGGGTATCTATTGTGTATTAGATGCCAATGGTATTGAGCTGGTATGGTGTCTCATCAGCTTCTAATACCAGTGTGATTTATGCTTGACCACTCATGAATAGAATTTAATTCTATTTTGGGGAATAATATTGAAATATGTTTACATTTCAGTGTGGTGATATCCTGGTGAATAAACATAATTGTTTATACAGTACACTTATTATTTTACTGTGTCTATAATGTGTTAGAAATAAAGTATTCCTGTAAACACTTACATGGAAGTAAGCCCTATTGAATCCACTGGGGCTGCCTTCTGAGACAGCATGCCTCCAATTGCACTGTGAATTTATTAAAGGCCCTGAACCAGTTTTATTCATTTTTCACAGTGTCTCAATCATATATCTGAGTTGTGTATTTTGAAAGCTTACTATTTTAACCTTATTTCTGGTGGTTACTTACAACTGAGAGATGAACTCTTTTGGGATTCCAGTTTTAAGCAGAAGTCCTTTTTTAAAAAAAAGAAGTCTTCAGAAGCAATACTGTGGTTATTAAATATTTTAGATAAAACATTAATGGGATAATTAACTCCAAACAAGTTGGTTGGTTTTTTTAGGTTCTTATATTCTGATCTTAAATGAATATATTCTGAACAAAGCCCAACTGACTTCAGTGGAACTTGGTTTCGAGTAGGTGTGTCTAGGTGGCAGTTTTAAGGCATAAACTTGTGAGGTTCTGTGGTTAGTTCGTGTATGATGAGGATGAAGAGTAATGACTTCTACTCTGACAGAACATCCCACTCTGAGGCGTTAGGAGCAGGCCAAAGGCATCACATTGACACAGCAGTGAGTGTTGGGTGATCTCATCAATGCCACATGTGGAGTCACTATACTCAGGTGAGGTGTGGGCCTAGATATACCTATAAGGTTTTCAGCAACCACAAAACAGGTATATTGATGCTGACCTAAAGCACAATCCTGGCTATGTCTATTCAGAAGTAAGTCCTATTGAATTCAGTGGAACGTGCTCCCTGGTAAGAGTATATAAGATTTCAGCCTTATATACCTAATTTTTGAAGATCCTACCTGTGAGGCTTGCAGCTAACACAGTGAATAATATCTTGGTTGGCGACTAGTATCATGGTGGTGGTGATGAGGCAGCTGCAGGACTAATGTTGGAGCAATAGGCCAAATGCATTAATGTTTCCATATACTGCATACTTATTTGACTCTGTTTGCTCTTTCAGGAACAAACTCAGTTGGTCTCTAAGGTGCTACTAGAAAGAATTTTCGATTTTGTTTTAACTCTTTCCAGGAAGTATGTGTGGGAAGAGCTCCTCTTATTTCCTCTTTTCTTTCCCCACTTCCCTGTTCGTGTTTTTGCAACAGCAACAAAGGGGGAAAGAGCTAGGTAGGAGAGGTGGATTGGGGCTTTGTCTATTTTCATATACATTTCAAATGACTCTAGGTTCATATGGAAGTCTTTCATTTCCATTTATTCTACCTCTTCTCCCCAAAGTGGATTTAGACAGTGCTACTTTTCTAGAAAAAGAGGTGCTGGAACTGAGCTCCAGTGAGCTCTGGCTGGGGGAAAAAGCCCTGGATATAGATATGGAAGAGAGTAAAAAATGCACAGAAGGCGATAGAGAGAAGTTTAGGCAGTATAGATTGTGGCACAGACCAGCTGTGAGGAATTCACAAGCCAGGCTTGGCCTATGAATACTAGCATGGTGATAACGCCCTACATGTAACAACACAGGTTCTTAGTGAACACCTTGTGAGCGCCATTGAAATGTTCAGCTCTTTGGTGTGCCTGATTCTGCTCCCTGTACGCTACTTGTTCACTTTTATATACGGAGCGTTTGCAAATAATGCATTTCTGTGAATTTTCACCCTATCCTCAAATATGTAGAAAATCCTGTCCCAATTCTCAAGGCTAATCCCTCACTGAAAGCTTCGAAGTCCTTCACATCTGATTTTGCCAGATATTAACAACTTTCCCCTGCCCTGTCCAAATTGTGTGCAAATGATATTCAAGCAAAGATAAACAGTACATTAAGAATGGCTGTTTAGGGCTGGAGATTATGCAGCATTGGGAGCTGCACTTTGTACATGATCCCGGAGAAATTATGTTTTGCAATAGGTATTAGTATCTCTAGGGAAGTGCCAATATTAAACACTGAGGTGTGGACCAAGTTTTGCTCATGTGTAGCACTGCCTCTTCCAGCACCAGTTCATAAAGTGCTGGCTTTGTGTCTGGCATAGCACTTTGGTATAAGCTAGCAGCTGTAGCATTCTGTTAATAAAGGAAAATACTTAACATTCTCTAATTGTAAACCGTGCATTTGAGAACAGATGGGAAGATAAATATACAGTAACTATTTCAGCTAGCAAAGGTTCTCAGAGTTGCTTCACACTTTTGTGCAACAGATGAAGTATATCAGTGTCCCATTGGTGTTTTGCTGCTGTAAACACTTAAATCACGCACATCTCTCCAAGTCATGCAGTATTTGCAGAATCAAGTGTGGCTGTGTTGGGAAGACTGAGATTTTTTAAAAATAAAAAAATTGGTTTAAATGGAGTAAATCCTTTGCTTCCATATACCTCGTTAAGGGGATTCTGTATACAGTATTGATTTAACTAGTAGGCAAGGTATGGATTAGTTACTGTTGGTAAAGGTTTGTTCTTCCTTGCACTCCTCTGTGGATTTTAATCTTCCATTCTGCTGTTGACTCTTTTAAAATGGAACTGCTTCCACCAATCAATACAACCTATTGCTGATGTTTGTGTGTCCCGTCCCCCCTCCCCAGGTTTATGGCTACCAATGACCTGATGATGGAACTGCAGAAAGATTCCATAAAGCTAGATGAAGACAGTGAGAAAAAAGTTGTGAAAATGCTTCTAAAATTACTCGAAGACAAAAATGGGGAGGTGCAAAACCTGGCCGTCAAATGGTAAGACCCCTCTACATCAGCTACAGCAGTACTTGGGTTTTTAGCATAAAACTGCTAAGTAATCCAAAGGAGGCTCGGACAGGTTCTGCGTAGGCTATGTCGTCTTGTATTTTGCTTTTCACCTTGTATGAAAACTTTCTATTTCACACAATGTAGGTTCACTTTCTGGTTTGTGGCTTTGCCTGCTGATCCTGTCCACAGACACAACCCTTGAGGGGATTATGGATGATCCTATAGCATATGTGTGTGCATATTTGCTTGCAACAGAAAGCTGTACTTCTTTTTTTTCTTGACTTGCCATCTCCCAGTGTTGCCTTGTGAACGATGTCCCGGGTATAAGGCAAGTTTCTATGTTTGCTCCCATGAGTATTTCCTTTATAGCTGCCATCTTCCAAGCCTTGTCAGCAGAAGATTTCTATTGGGAACAACTTTATTTCATGTGTAATACCTCTTATTTCTTTCTTCCTTGCCATCCCCTCACCCTGGCATTGCAGTTTGGGCCCTTTGGTGAGCAAAGTGAAAGAATATCAGGTGGAAACAATTGTTGATACACTGTGTACAAACATGTTATCGGATAAGGAACAGCTCCGGGACATCTCCAGTATTGGGCTGAAGACAGTCATTTCTGAATTGCCACCTCCATCTACAGGTAAAACGCACCAAACCAAAACCCGAACTCTCCTATTTGAAGTTTTGTAAAATTCCTTTTCCAAATGCTAGAAGCTATTAAACAGAAATGCATTCATGTCCTGAGTGGAAAGGGTTTATTTTACTTTTAAAGCTAGAAATGAAATGGTTCAAAATTAAACTGGGACTTAATGCAAATCTCACCACTCTGACTAAAAATTGTCGTAGTCGAAGGGAGAAAATTTCATTTGAAGCATTGCCAGATATATTTTCTTGTACTTTTTCAAACCCCTTAATTCCCCTCTTTTGTTGACCATTCCGGGTCGCCCAACCACTGCCTGCAAAGGTTGCCAGGTTTCTAGCTGGGGCAATCAGAATAAAGTCCACTATTTGACTGCTGATTCAGGAACCTAAACTGTGTTTTATAGAATCAACTTTTTATTTTGTTCTGTGTATATCACATTTGTTGTTGTTGTTGTTGTTGCTATGGCCGATGGCTGACACAAATAAAGTTTCATTCATTCACCCCTTAATTCTGGTTTTCTCCCCACCCTAATAGGTTCCACTATGACAGCCAACGTATGCAGAAAAATCACAGCCCAACTGACTGGAGCCATTGGAAAGCAAGAAGATGTCTCTGTGCAGCTTGAAGCTCTTGACATCTTGTCAGATATTTTGAGCAGGTATAAAGAAAATGTTTCAAACAGTTGTGTAGTAGGCTTCATCTGCAGCAGCTTTCTAGAGATGAAGAGCCCAGAAGCATTATTATGTTTTACAAAGTGTGTTATTTCTCTGGCACCAAGTGAATGACACATTAGAGAAAAATCAGTTCAGGCAGTATTCAAAACTCGGTTTTAATGAACTTGTTCTTAAAAAAACTGTGTTAATAGGAAAATATGTGAATTCTGTTCCTTGTTTTGTTGTAGAAAGGTGTAGAGAAGTGCCAGCAAGTTGTTTCTTCGTGGCGTTTATGTGGCCGCTATTTGGCGAGGAATTATGCTGACATGAGTCTCTTGTGTCTCTTGCCCATGGCTGCAGGTTAGGGGGGACTCTGTATTCCTTCCATTCCTCAATCCTGAACTGCCTCCTTCCTCAGCTGACAAGTCCCAGGTTGGCCGTGCGCAAAAGGGCCATCATTGCCCTTGGCCACTTGGTTTTGACTTGCAATGGGAACATCTTTGCAGAGCTTATGGAACACCTCTTAGCAGAGCTGAAGAGAAACAACTCCACATCTACCACCAGAACATACATCCAGTGTATTGCTGGAATCAGCAGGCAGGCTGGGCACCGCATAGGTAAGTCTTGTTTTGCGAAGGCTTTGCCACTTGTGACTGCTGCTATCCAAGTGGCTTTCTTTGCCTATATTTTCCCCCTAGCTCTTGGTTTCATTTCCCTAGTGAGGTGGGATTTTTACCTGGCCCTATCTTGAACTCCTGAGTCAGTGTCTTGGTGATCTAGTTGTACTACCGTAACATCTTTTCCTGCTGTAGCAGCTTTGAGTATGTTACGGTGTAAGCAGGAGACAAAGGCAGTTTTAATTGCCTGGCTAAGCTAAGAACCTTTTATAGGATCAATGGGGCTGGAAGAAGCCCAGGTGTATGAGAGCCCAGTTTTCTGGCCTAAGATTCTAACAGGTCACTAGCAAAGAATAGGAGTGAAGAAAGTGTCAAAGATATGTACAGAACAGATCAATTCAGATGGCTCCAGCAAATGAGCCCGTCTACAGGTAGCTGGGAAAATGCTCCATAGGGATATTTGTAAGCAATAAAAAAAACTTCAGCGCGTGATTTAAATTGAGGATGAAGGAGATATTCTCACTGCGGCTGCTACTATTTTCTTGGATTTATGTGGTCCCAGATCTATTGATTTCTAACATGCAAACTGCCATTGTACTGCTGTCACTGGATACTGGCTCCCTTTCATGTTGTAGAGATAGTTGTGCATTATGATATGTCTGAAAAACAGATGATATTTCGGATTTTACTTCCAGCACTATCAGGAGCCCCATGACTACTCACTAGGCCTGGGAAAAAATTATGTTTAATGGTTCACTCCTTCGCTGTCTTCTAGGAGACTATCTGGAAAAGATGATCCCCTTAATCGTTCAGTACTGCAACGTTGAGGATGATGAGCTGAGGGAATATTGCTTCCAGGCCTTTGAGTCTTTTGTGAGAAGGTTTGTGTATGTTTATCATGGTCTGGTTTTCTGTGACATGCAAAGTTCAGCATGCAATGTTGCTTTATGTATTGGGGGGGGGGGGGTTGTGAATGGTCTGCTTTCCAATAAGCTGCTATCCAGAAATCTGTGCTGTCTGATCTGATTTTATTCTGGTTAAGGGAAATGTGTCTCAGAAGCCCTCCAGTGATGTTTTCTAGATGGTTGGCCAGCCCCCTTGCATGCCTATGTAATGACTTCCTTATGTGAAATAACCACACCTGCTGGAAAGCGACTTGCCACTGAATCTTCCCTGAAGATCAGGCGGGACACATCTGGTGGATCTGGAAATTTTGCAGTGAAGAGTCGCAGTTCTAAAATAATTGAAACTCGAGTCATGTTTCTGCAGCTGAAATTGCCAATAGTTTGTTTTCAGGGAAGATTATAACTTCCTTTTCCTCATTGTTCTAATGGTTAAATAAAATGAAGAGGGCTTATGTCATTTTAAAAAGACAGGAATAGAGTGAGATTCAATTGGGCATTATGAAAAGAGATCTTGTGCTTTGTTAACGGTTAATCAAGGGAAATTTTGACACACTGAACCTCTCTTGTGATTCTGCCTAGAGTGGTCCAGTCGTGGAATCGTATCTGGTCCAGATAATGATTTTATGCAATTATCAGTTTCCAGATTGATTTCAGTAGAACCCCAATTGCATGCATATTCCTTTGTGCAAGAGAATCTGGCCTTTTTGTTGAAATGAATAGGCAGCGCTTCGAGAGGGTCATGTGTGCATTTGAGACCTCATAGTTGCAATCAATCACAATTAATTGATTAAGAAGTATGGTGAAGTTTTTGAAACTGATGTAAGGTGTTTCAAGCCTTGGGGGTGCCAGAGACTGTTATTAATTGGTTGTATGGAGAATACTATTTATTGAATTAGGTGTTTTATTCCATTTTCATTTGAGCTTTTCTTGCTGTTTTCAAAGGTGTCCAAAAGAAATTGGCCCTCACCTTCCTAGCGTGACAGCATTGTGCCTCAAATATATCACTTATGACCCAAACTACAACTATGACAACGAGGAGGAGGATGAAGAAGAAATGATGGAAACTGAAAATGGGGAGGATGAGGAACAAGGTACAGCATGCTTAGGAATCTGATGGTGATATATTCAGAGAAGCCTGAGCTTGCCCCATCAGTATCCTGAACGGTCCTTTCAAACCTCTGTCTCTTTCCTGAGCCATCCAGCCCAGAGGCTGGCATGGAGAGACTCATCTTTTCATGGTCAGCAGACATGAAAACATGTTCATCGCTTTTCAAGTACTGTAACTGTAAATTAACTCTCCAAAAACATGTCCAAGTTGAATTTTGGAGCATCTGCAAGATGGGTTTAAATGGATCAACTGAACTGAATTATTTTCATTTTTAAGCAGGAGAGGCAGTGAGGCCTGGCTTAGCTATAATCAACGGCCACTTGGCTCCTGTTTCTCAGAAAAGTCCTCCAGTGCCTACTTTTCTCTGCAGTTGTTTGAATGAGAGGGAGAGATAGAAAGCTTCTTTCCATTGTGTTGACTGAGACTGGCTATTTCTCAGCTCTCTGTTCCTCCATAGCAGGATCCACTGAGATGCCGGTCTACCCAGCAGCTAGCAGAAGGAAAGAGAGTGATTTCCCCCTTCTCTTGTTCTTGCTTGGGACATGCAACCAACTTTGACCTTTTTCCTTTTACATTTCTTTTCTGTACTGAAGTATGTCCAACATGACCCTCTGCCCCTTTTCCTTGTAATTCTAACTGGACGGAAAACGATATCAAAATCCTATTGCACTGCAGTGCTATGGGAAGATTTGAAGTGATGATTTATTGTCCCATTGTCTGTCTTGGGTTTCTTTGTTTGAAAAAGAGATATGGGATGTAGACCCGTTACACCCTAAAGTAGTCTCGCCCTACTTTCCCACTTTCCTAATGCTTGGTTTTCCACTTTTCCTCCTTAGAAAGTGATGATGAGTACAGTGACGATGATGACATTAGCTGGAAAGTTCGCAGATCTGCGGCGAAGTGCCTTGAGGCTATGGTCAGCACCAGGCATGACCTCCTGCAGGATTTCTACAAAACACTCTCACCGGCTTTAATAAGCAGGTTCAAGGAAAGGGAGGAGAATGTTAAAGCAGACATCTTCTGTGCTTATATATCTTTGTTGAAGCAAACGCTGCCCATTCAGAGTTGGTTGCATGCATCAGATGAGGCAAGCAAGGAGGATATACCTCTCACCATGCTCCAGAACCAGGTGAGTGATGGAGCAGGGAGCCAGGGGTCTGAAGAGATGACCCTGCGTCTCAGAGATGGGGAACCTGTGACCCTCCAGATTTTGCTGAACTCCTCCTCCCATCATTTCTGACCATTGACCATGCTGGCTGGGGCTGATGGGAGCTGGAAGGCCAAAGATGGTTTCAAAACAATGAACTTAAATTAGACTCACTGGCTTGGTTCAGATGGAGCTCTGTTGCCCTGAAGACAACTGATGAGGAACCAGCTTGCTCTGATATGAAGATCTGGTTCCATAAGTAGATAGACAGCAGCAACAGGAAGATGCAGCCTACTATTTTGTGGAGGAGCCTCTCCTCTCTGCAGACACCTTGGAGGAAAGGTGCACTGGTTTAGCGTGGCGGGGAGGCCATGGCAGCCGTGGTTCAGGTGCAATTTTTATGAGGGGGAGTGAACAGGTTCCTCCACAGAAATGAAGCGGCTTCATTGGAACTTGGCTCTGTGCGCTAAGAAGCTGTGCCTGGCTGCAGCTCTGGTCCCGGGTCAGGTCTCACCCGGGGAGGGGGGAGAGCAGGAGAGCTGGCGGCAAGACTTCAGTCCACCTTCCTCAGCTGTGGCGTGCCTTGAGCCTGGCTGAAGCAGCCCCACTCCTGGGTCAGGTGTGACCCAGGGGTGGAGAGCAGTAAGAGATTCAGTGGTGGTTTCGCCACCCCTCTCCTCTCCTGAACTGTGGTACATGGGAGGTGGACTCTACCCCCCACCTCCCTCGGAGATGCACCCCATGCGCCCACCCCAGCCGGTGTGCGCATACGCTCTGCCACTTGAAAGGTAATCTGCAGCATGATTAATAGTGTGCCAAAACATTCACGTAATTGGGTCTTCGGTCAGCTTATGAAAATGTGGTGTGCTGTGAAAATGAAATAAGAAAATAACTCATTGTCAGCACCTATTGCATTGTTTACAAAACAATATGATTTCTCTAGCAGCTGTAATAAAGCAACTACTATTCTGAAGTGAGCAAAACGTTAGCTGCCATTTAAAAGTTGTGTTTCACTTTCTGAATCCATATCTCAGCTTGATAGCAATGGGGTCTGTGGCTATTGAGAGCTGCAGAGATAGGGCATGCACTGATTTGAAATGTACTTGATTTGAATAATCCTACTTTGTGGATCTTGGAACATTCTGGTGGATCTGAAGTTTTAAAAATTGCTCCTGTCCAAAAGTTTGGACACACAGTACACTTGTTGTTGTTGTTTAAAAAACATACCTTTGGAAGAATAGTTCATGTGAAAAACTTTTTATCTGAAAAGAATTGGATCCCCTATGTGTTTACTTCCTGCCCCCCCTCTGAGAAGCTCACCCATGTCCACATAGATGAATGTTATGAAGAAATAATCCACGACCATAACCTTTCCAGCATAACAGAAACCATTTGCAAATTGGCTCCCCTTCCCACTTCATACGAAATGATTAATGTCCAGTCTTAGACTTGGATCACTTGCTTCTTTAGCTTCGTGTTGGGTTACTAATGAGTTTCTTTCTAACCTTGCAGGTTCCAAACATCGTCAAGGCCTTGCACAAACAGCTCAAAGAGAAGAGTGTCAAGTCAAGACAGGGGTGCTTCACTCTCCTGACAGAACTGGCTAATGTTCTTCCTGGTTGCCTTGCAGATCACATACCTGCACTAGTACCTGGTAAAACTTGTCAGGAGGGAAGGGATGTAGCAGGGCAAAAGGTTTTCAGTATAAAATATTTTTCATTCTCAAATGTGATGCACCTAAACCATATGACAGTGGCTTCTTCTACATACATAGCTAACCTTCTGCTCCTTCAAAACAAGTCGGTGGATATTTGCCGTTGGCTTTGCAGAAGCCAAGAGTTGGTAGTATCTAGTCCTTTAAAAATCTATTTGAACCTCGTGGGTTGGGGGTAGATTGCCTTTCTTATCTAAAATTCTCATACAAAGTGGAGGCACACATCACTTCAAGCCAGTGTGTTTGCTCAGAGCTGTCACTGGCATAGACATGGCAGGTGACCAGTTCTGAGGAGAGCTTGTTCCAGCACACTTTCGCTTTAGATAGAATTGGAGTGTGGAGAGAGAGCAGAGTTACCTGCCCTCTGAGGAGCTATATAGTAGGGGAATGACTTCTGTAAGCTATTATAAGGCACCCAAAGGGATTTGTACGTGAAACAAATTGTGCGGAAGGTGCAAATTATTAATGAATGCAAATTTATCTGTGACTAAATCCCCACCCTGCCAATTCTCTTTTGTATGAGTTTAATTCTGTCTGAAGCTAACTTTGTATTCTAAAAATAGAACCAAGCTGACTAATACTTTCTCCAAACAGGCATTGTCTTCTCCCTGACTGATAAATCCAGCTCCTCCAACATGAAGATTGATACGCTGTCTTTCCTTCACGTCGTCCTTTGCAACCACTCCCGGGATGTGTTCCACCCGCATGTTAAGGCCCTGTTGCCCCCCGTTGTGATTTGCATAGGGGATCCCTTTTACAAGATAACTTCGGAAGCTCTGTTGGTTACGCAGCAGCTGGTGAAAGTCATCCGGCCCCTGGATGTGCCTTGTACCTTTGATGCCAAGCCCTATGTGAGAGACATCTTCTCTGCTACTCTGAAGAGGCTGAAAGCTGCTGACATTGACCAGGAGGTGAAAGAACGGGCCATCTCTTGCATGGGGCAGATTGTTTGCAACCTTGGAGATTACCTAAGCAGTGATCTCCAGCCAACCTTGAAGATTTTCCTGGAGAGGCTGAAAAACGAAATAACCCGACTGACCACAGTCAAAGCGCTAACTTTAATTGCTAGCTCCCCACTCAGAATAGACTTGAGGCCCATTCTTGCAGAAGGATTCCCCATTTTGGCTTCCTTCTTGCGAAAGAATCAGCGTGCCTTGAAACTGAGTACCTTGACGGCTCTCGACATCTTGATCAAGAACTACAGCGACAGCCTCAAGCCGGCCATGATTGAATGTGTTCTAGTAGAGCTCCCTGATTTAATCAGTGAGAATGATATGCACGTTTCTCAGGTGGCTATCGTGTTCCTTACAACCTTAGCTAAGGTTTATCCCTCGTCCCTGTCCAAGATCAGTGGTACAGTCCTCTCAGGACTCTTTCAGCTCGTTTACTCGCCTCTGATGCAAGGTGGGGCCCTGAAAGCCATTGTGGACTTCTTCCAGGCGTTGGTTGCAACTAAGACAGTCAACATGAGTTATGCAGAACTGATGAAGCAGCTGACTAGCCCTATATACACTTCGAGCCCTGGCGGGGCATCTGCAAATTTACATAAGCAGGCCTATCACTCTGTCGCAAAGTGCGTGGCAGCCCTTTCTTCCGTGTGCCCTAAAGAAGCACCCGGGGTGGTCAACCAGTTCATTCAGGATGTGAAGAATCCCAAGTCCAGCGCTGCTGTCAAAATGTTGGCCTTCCTTTCATTGGCCGAAATAGGACGCACCACGAACCTCAGCGCTCAGAAGGAGCTCAAAGCCGTGATATTGGATGCGTTTGCTTCGCCCAGCGAAGAGGTGAAATCGGCAGCTTCCTACGCTCTGGGCAACATAAGTGCGGGCAGCCTTAAAGAGTACCTTCCCTTCATGCTCAAAGAGATTGGAGGCCAGCCTAAACGGCAATACTTGCTGCTCCACTCCTTGAAGGAAGTCATCAGCTCCTCTCCGGGAGAGAGCCTGAAACCCTACGTGGAGGACATCTGGGCCCTGCTCTTCAAACACTGCGAATGCACTGAGGAAGGGACCCGCAACGTAGTTGCCGAGTGCCTGGGGAAACTGACGGTGGTGAATCCTTCTCAGCTGTTGCCCAGGTTGAAAAAACAGCTGTCATCAGGTAACGACGAGGCCAAGCCCAACTGTAGCACTATTGAGATGCTGTCGGCACTAAGGCCCCCTATGCCTTTCATGACTCCTGTCATTGAGCCAGTGCAAAAAAGGGTGGGGGAGACTATTCTGGGATTTAGATGACTCTATGAAGAAAAAGCTATTTGTTTTTAAGGGGGGGGGGAAACTAAGGCTTTTATTTAAAAGGGCAAACACTCGTTCTCTTCTTCATTTGTACGTTCCTAATGAAACCATATTCTGTAGGGTATTAACAAATTAGGTTTTATCCAGATGTCTTAACATTTGCCCTAACAGAGGGGTGTCAAATATAATGGGCAGTTCTGGATTAACCACTAGGCCAAGTTACAGGTAGGTAGCCGTGTTGGTCTGCCATAGTCAAAACAAAATAAAAAATAAAAAAATCCTTCCAGTAGCACCTTAGAGACCAACTAAGTTTGTTCTTGGTATGAGCTTTCGTGTGCATGCACACTTCATCCACACGAAAGCTCATACCAAGAACAAACTTAGTTGGTCTCTAAGGTGTCACTAGGCCAAGTCACCTTAAAAATTATCTGTAATTCCCCCTCCAAGTATGTTTATCAGTGTATGCTGCTTTGCTATTTTGTGATACGTTATAGAAATACGTCTATACAGTGGTACCTCGGTTTATAACCAGTCCTGTTAACGATCTATTTAGTTTACGAACTCTGCAAAACCAGAAGTAGTGTTCCGGTTTGCGACCGTTAGCTCGGTCTATGAATGGAAGCCAAACAGTGAAAGGGCACCAGCGGCAGGAAGCCTCATTAAGGAAAGCATGCCTTGGTTTAAGAACAGATTTGGTTTTAAGAACAGACTTCAGGAACGGATTAAGTTCGTAAACCGAGGTACCACTGTATATAAAATAAGCATGTTGTGGAAGAGGGCTCCAATTTCATTTGGGCTTGCTATTGTGACAGAATCGTCTGAGTGTAGCTCTGTGGATGACTATCTTTATATAATGGGGGAGCAATGGCTATATTCCCCATTTCAAGGGGCTTCACATGGGAGGGAAATTTCTGCATTGCAGAAAGTGGGTGTAGGCTATTATCGCTGTGACTAATGCAGAGAGAGAAATTAAGGAGTCATCACAGAGGTGTGGGCTTCCAGAGTGCAATTAAACGGAGGTTTTCTTTTCTTTAAACCATTGTTGATGTTGGAGAATAAAGCACTGGAAAGGTTTTTAAAATCCCATTTTAGACAATACAGTATTACTTTGCCAGGCTAAATGTTCCCGGTAAAATTCTGCTCATACTATTAAGCATTTTTGTTTGTCACTTTACCCTACCTTTGTGCAGCTGCTGCTAGTCTGCATAAAATTTTTATTTCATTAGACCATTAGATGACCACCCTGCTTAAACTGCAGCTGTCTGCCAAGTGGCTTAAGCAGGGAGATGAATGTAAAGTTATAGTTTTAGTCCTCCAGCTGGTAACATCACTTGAGTACCAAAAAAGAGTACCAAAAAAAGGGTATGTCATGCACACTTAATATTACCGTTTGCTGGCTTAACTTGGGTGTGTGTGTGTGTGTGTGTGTTTTGGAGTGGCGGAATCTGAATAGCAATCTTAATAAAATGTTGTTATCTGATCTCTCTGCTCCTTCTTAGGACGATTCTTTCCTCTGTTTTGATTGCAGGTTCACCATATGCTCGAAGCACAGTTGTAACTGCAATCAAATTCACCATTTCAGATCATCCACAGCCCATCGATCCCCTTCTTAAAGGATGCATAGGTAAATATTTGTTTCATACAGAAACCTCCCTGGGCGATCAGAATACCAGGCATTGTTTTGTTACGATTAACAAATACACAGTCACTGTGCAAGAGGTTTGCTTTAACTACCTGCAATTCTCATTTACTCAAAAATAAAGAATCTAGGGGGAGGAGTTCTTTAACCACAATCAGTGGAACTGCAAGGCTGAATGCATGTTTTAGAAGACTCCCTCAATATATTAGCCATTATGCTTTAGAGCAGAGAAAGGCATTCTGGAATTGAGTTTATGCCTGGTTCCTCCTCCCTGGTTTAATGGGGGACTTGAAGAGCTCTGATTACATTGCGGGTAGCACACACATGGTGCCAGAGCACAACTCAAAACGACCCTGATGATAGTAGTGCCCCCCCCATCCTTGGTGCTGGTTATGTCATGGAGATGCTCCTTGTGCAGGAACCTGTTTGTTTCTATACATGGCGTGGTTATTTCTACAGTAATTTATCCACAGATTAAGGATGGGTGTATTTAGTTGTTTTTTGGAGCCACCTCATAGGTGGAGAATTAAGAGAGAAATTTTTAAAAATCATGGATGGAATCAAAGGTTGTACAAGATGACTTTTGTTCATGCAACAGAACCTTGGCTTTCTCTGCACAGCCCTAAGATCTGCTCTGGGGAGTCCCTTAACTCCTTCATATCAGACTTTTGAGGGCCCACGAGAAGAGAAAGACAAAGTCCTGTGGTCTGAGCAGAAGCCAGTTCCAGCCATGCACAGATTTTGCTTTGGACAAAACTTCTCATCTGCAGTTCAGTTTATGTGGAGGCTGCTAATTTCAATACTGAATGACCAGGTCTGTAAAAAATAAATTGCTTGCTGCTATATATTCTGACAGGGACGCGGGTGGCGCTGTGGGTTAAACCACAGAGCCTAGGGCTTGCTGATCAGGTCGGCGGTTCAAATCCCCACAATAGGGTGAGCTCCCGTTGCTCAGTCCCAGCTCCTGCCCACCAGGCAGTTCGAAAGCACGTCAAAAGTGCAAGTAGATAAATAGGTACCGCTCCGGCGGGAAGGTAAATGGCGTTTCCGTGCGCTGCTCTGGTTTGCCAAAAGTGGCTTAGTCATGCTGGCCACATGACCCGGAAGCTGTACACCGGCTCCCTCGGCCAGTAACGCGAGATGAGCGCCACAACCCCAGAGTCGGACACAACTGGACATAATGGTCAGGGGTCCGTTTACCTTTATATATTCTGACATTTCTAATACATTTGAGTTCTGTTTCCAGTTTTAATTTTCAGAGAATGAAGGAAAAAAGGAATGGTGTTAATAACAGATGCAGCTAGTCTAGTCACTACAGGCTTCCTCAACCTGGTGCCCTCCCAATGTTTTTGGATTAGCCGTAGGTTAGCTAGGGCTAATGAAGTTGTAGTCCAAAACATCCGGAGGGCATCAGGGTCAGGACTATAGAAAAGAGGGTTTAAGGTGGCTTGTTTCTACAGTGCCAATGCCTTGTTTTCACAGTTTCTGTAGGTGTGACTCAGTTGATGGGGTACTGAGTCTGTCTTTTATGGAGTGAGACTGTAATTTCATAGTGATGTTCCCATGCTGATGAAAAGTGAACATGCTGGATCTTGTGAGAATATTTTCTTCCACATCTGCGACAAGGTGACCAATTGCTGTTTCCCTGCTGGTTTTTGAAACTATTACCATTTTGACAAATTTTGTGTCTTGAAATATGTGTTAAGTTAGCAGGGTACTACTGCCTCTAAAGTAAAAGCTGCTTTTTGTACTATTACTATGCAGGTGACTTCTTAAAAACACTTCAGGATCCCGACTTGAATGTTCGACGTGTTGCTTTAGCTATGTTTAATTCTGCTGCTCACAACAAACCTACTCTGATCAGAGACCAGCTCAGCACAGTACTGCCCCACCTGTATAATGAAACCAAGATTAGAAGGGAACTGATACGGGAGGTATGGACTCATGTAGATAATATTATCCATTTTAATTTCATATTGTGATCTGGCTTTTTCCTGTAAAGTGTGTGGATTTATCTGGTTTAACTCCATAGGTTCTGTTTGCCTAAAGTCTGCATATATTGCATAAACAGAATGCATAGATTGACATTTGGTTTAGCAATTTCACTGTAAAAAAAGGAGGGGAAAAGATGGTTTGGCTTCTAGTTTCATGGACCCTATAGCATTTCAATGCCCTTTACGAGTAGCATGAAGTAGCATGTTTTTCTGACAACTGAAACAGCTCAAACCCCAGCTTACACACACATTTAAAAATGCTTTGCTGATAATGTCTTTGCTTTAATGTCAAAAGTAATTACCAACATAAATAGGCAATAATCAGGATAAGGATAAATGGGCTTTTAAATTTTGTATAGCAGGTGAGTGCAGACATTTGTGATTATTAATGGTTGGGTGGAAAAGTCTAACAGCACGTGTAAACTTTAGCAGAAGTTAGTTCTGTTCATTTCATCATATATAAATTTTGGCATCCCTTCTAATGATTTATAAAATTCAAGAAATTATGTTCTCTCCATGTAGCACAACTTGTTTTAAACTTTACAGTGCAATCCTATGCACTTAAGTTTCAATGTTAAACTGAACTTTCTTCCTGGTGTTTTTAGGATTGTAGCCTCAGGGCAACTATGTGGTATAGTTCACTGTTCAGGATAGGAGCTGTTGTCTATTCTGGGGAATATTTGAGGCTGCAGCGGATATAGAAGAGAGTATTTAAATGTTGTCGATGCTACTAGTGTCAAGCAGATATTGCCTGGTGGAAAGCTCTTCTCTCTTTGAATGACCAGGTATAATAGCATTTCCCCTTTTTCTTCTTTTAGGTAGAAATGGGGCCATTCAAACACACAGTAGATGATGGCCTTGATGTAAGGAAAGCTGCTTTTGAGTGTATGTACACACTTTTGGAAAGCTGCCTTGACCGACTAGACATTTACGAGTACTTGAATCACGTGGAGGATGGCTTGAAAGATCATTATGATATCAGGGTAACTACCTCCTTTTCATTAGCAGCACAGCTTATTTCATCTGTTACTATCTCACTAAGGGCTGTTTGGAGGTTACTCACCTCCCCATGCCATGTAGAGAACAAGGCTGTTTTCTTCCTCCCTGTGCACAAGTGAATGCCTAAACCTGGGTGTTAATTGTTTGAACATGAGCTGTTCTATATATTCCTAAATACTGAAACCCTTTTTAGTGGTTTTGGAACTCGGATCATCAATGTTTGGACATCACTTCTACATAATAAGGGGAGAGTAGGAAGTGTTGTTGCCAGCCTGCAACTCACTGCCATTCTTGCGGAGTTTTTACGAGTAGGGAGATAGCCGAACAATGGAGTTTTTTCATTTGCTTCCCTGGTTTATCATAGAAAAATCCATCATTTTAAAATAACACTAGTAACTTTGGTGCAGTGATTCATTTGAGGCTGAGGATGGTTGCTTGAACCTGTTGTGTGAAAGTGATCTTAAGTTACTGGAAACTGTAGCGGTGAACATCTTCAGGGGGGAAATAGTTAATGCAGCCTTTTCCTTTTTCTCCCATTTTTTAGATGCTGACTTTCATTATGCTGGCTCGCCTGTCAACACTCTGTCCTAATGCAGTCCTACAAAGATTAGAACGGCTAGTTGAACCCCTGCGAGCAACTTGCTCTACAAAGGTAATACACTAGGAAAGCTCAAATATTTCATTTCCTTGAGCAGTTTGCTTCCAGGAATATTCGATCCCCTGCCCTCCATTCTCAGGCTAGACAGGATACCTACCTTTCATTGCTGTAAGCCAGGGATAGCTAACCTTTGGCCCTCCAGAGGTTGCTGGAATAAAATTCCTGTATTCCCTGATCTCTAGACCTGCTGGCTGGGATTGGTGGGAGTTGGGAGTCCAACATCTGGAGGGTAACCCTGTTAGCCAGTTGTGTGTGCTGTGGCACCCTGGGGTGCCTTGAATGATGATCTGGGTGCCACAGGCAACACTGGCCTCTGTCCCGCTTTCCTTCCCTCCCTCAGATGCCCTCTCGCATCTCTGCCTCCCAAAGGCTTGCACAGCTGTTTGTTGCAGCAGCCCTGGCTATAAGCTCTGCAGGCAAATGGTGCCTCTGGGAGGCACCTCTCTTTGGAGCGGGGTGGGGAATTCAGAGACCAGGGGTGACAGTAGCAGCTGTCCAGAAGACACCCCAGGAGAGGGGAGAGGCCGAGGGAACAGTCCACGAGGGTCTTTGAAAAAGGATGAGAGGCTGCCAGCTCTGCAGGCAAGTGGTGATGTAATTGGGCTCCTGAGCCCCCAGTGGTGCCGCAGAAAGAATGCAGTTGGCCAAGGGAGCTGTGGACTCAAAAGGTTGAAAATATCTGCTATAAGCCATTGTAAGATCTGTTTTATTCAGTGCTGCTGTTCCTCTCACCCAAAAGACTTCTGCTTGCTCAATGCAATTTCTCCAGTTATAGGATTGCCAGTCAGTTTGATTTTTATTAGTGTATTTTTGTTCTGCCTGAAGGTCATTTCTAAAATGTAGTATTTTTCTTAAATATATTTTTCTTAGGTAAAAGCTGGCTCTGTGAAACAGGAATTTGAGAAGCAAGATGAACTGAAACGCTCAGCAATGAGGGCAGTAGCTGCCTTATTGACCATCCCTGATGTAGATAAAAGCCCTGTGATGGCAGAATTTTATTCTCAGATCAGAGCAAATCCTGAAATGTCTTCACTTTTTGAAAGCATTCAAAAGGATTCTACTTCATTGTCTGCTGCTGAATTAATGGACTTGAGCTAGAACTCCCAATCTTCTCTTCCTCCTTACACTCCACTATGCTGAGGGTGGACAATCATATTCTATAGCTGATTTTAGATGCAGATGTCATTTTAAAAATGGCAACTTTCTATATAAACAGGCATGATTTTAGAAACATAGAAGTGACAGTAAGGCCTGTTGATATCAATAGGGTAACACCACTTTTAAGGTCACTTATTCTTTAGCTCAAATACACAATCATGAATTTTTGCCAAAAGTTGTGCATTGACAATTCTATTTGCAATCTCCAATCACTGATGTGGTGGCACTATCATGGAATTTTATAAAACAGTGATGATAAATGAAGTTATGCTATGGTCAAGCATTAGTCAACTTTTATGTGTGCTAATTTTACACTGACTTGAGTGACTTTCATAGTAGCAGGTGAACTGAAGTGCTAAACTATGAAAGTAACCCAACTGTCTTCCATGATGGAATGCCTTATGCTTAATATTTGTCTGTTACCACATACCTCTTAAATGCAGCAGCTGGGTATTTACTATCCCCCCCCCATGAGAGCTTGATACCAAAGCATTTATTTTAAAATACAAAAAGTTAGCATGTCACTCCCAAGAACCATTGATCTCTCTGGTATGAAGTATTTAATAATGAAATGGCACCATCTGGTTATAACTGCTGTTTAAATCCCACAGTACAGCAGAGAAAATGTTAATTTCTTGCAACCATGGATTATTAAGCTTCACTTATAGGATTTCTCCCCCCCCCCCATTTGAGTCAGTCTGTGAATCACTTAAGTGCTCTATTCATAAAACAGGGTGTCACCTTTTTGTTCTACATGAAACACATCCGATGAAAATAAAGATCATAAATGCATCAGCAGTATTGATTCAGTTGCAGCTTTCTTTTTTTGCAAGTTGATTTTTGTAAGGAGAGAACTTTCTGGTTGAAGTTAGTTGCTACAAAAAACAGCTTGTTTCTATGCGATATGGAAGTTCCAAGATACCCAATATTCTACAGATCCAGCAAATGACTAAGCTTATGTTCTCTACTTGGATAAAACAGAATGTATGGCTGTACAGGATTTGAGGTTATATTCTAAATTTTAAGCAGCATCTGCTTTCTTCAAGTGAGGAAGCAGGAAAGATCATAACACATAGACAAAGAATAAACAGGTATTCTGCCTTGTAGCAAGTCATTTGGTCCATCTGGTTCATATTGTCCACCCTGCCAGGTAGCAGGCAGGGTTCCCTCCCAGTCAGGATTGAACCTGGCATTTTCTGCATGCTAGTCAGCATCTCCACCACTGAGCTATGGCCCTTCCCCAACTGCTCAGAGCAGAACACCTTATGCATATGCAAATGAGTTTGCACTGCAGCTGGTTCAAGAGGAGAGGTATACCTGTTTGGCACAGTCACTCTTTTTAAGGTGTATGTTTTAAAGCAAGCTGTAAAGTTACCTTGAGCAGATATAGCTTGGTGACTTAAGAACTCCTGCTTTTTTCTAATGTATTAATATACACCTCTTCCATGATAGCAAATTGTAATTGGGTGGGTTTGCAAATATAGTACCTGTTAGCAGACTGCAGTAGTTTATAAAATATTACTACCTTTCTAACAACTGATCTTCATATGAAGCTACAAAAATTGCTTCTGTATACCCTCACAGCAGGAACATCAGTTTTCCAACACTTTTTTAAACTTTTTATTAAATACAGTTGTACAAGAACAACTATTTATTCATTTTCCTCACTGCGCAGTCTGGCATTTGGATTGGTGACTTTGATAGCAAGCTGAGCTGCTCTTTCCACAATTACCTTCCGATTCTTGGATGAAACATTGTGAGCAATCTCTGCACAATAGGACCTGATAAAAGATAATGGCATTGTGTCACGAACAGTTCATTACCATGTTAAATCTAATTCTAGGAAAGACAGAGTGAGAATCTAAAATGCTGGAGGTCTGTGAAGTAGTCCAGTATGTACTGAGCAAAGTAAGGGGGTGATTACATATTCAGGAAAATTGCACAACAGTCCTAATGTGAATGTTCCACCTGCAGGTGGGACACTGTGTTGAAATACTACTGTACTATTATGTCAAAAACATCATGTCTTTGTTAAAGTCTGTGCGCAGGAGAATGTCACTTTCCACAGGCAGGATGCTTTTGACGTAGGGGTTGGAGGCATTTAGATATGTGGAAGCAGTACGCTTCCAAAAGGACTGTCTAGTTTTTTCTGTTCTAAATGCAACTTGAAGATTCCAGAAAGAATAAGGGATTCATTTGTTACAATTTGTTACACAGGCTTAAACATTCCCCTGTGGGGTTAACTGAATTGGAAGACTGAAGGAAATAATGTGTAAGGAGCTTCCAGATCAAGGGAGACCATGGGGTGCTTAGCTCCTAAGGATATTGTTCTCCAAGGACAGTCCAGATGGAGGATTATTGTGCAGCAGGTGCTGCTCAGGTTTACATAGCATCCATGCAACGTCATCAAAATCCCAGCATACAATTTTAGATTTAATCTTACTTTGTCTTGCCACAGAAAATTCATTATGTAAAAACAACACATTATACAGCTGCAGTCATCACTGTTGTGCAAGTTTGGAAGTACTTTTTTGGTGGCCAGTTTGTAATGGGTGTGACGTTTCTTTATTGCTACACCCGAGTTGTTCTTTTCAATGGTCCAAACAATGAGTACAAGTGTGCCTATTTCCACCGCCTGCTGAAGGCACACTGAAATTCCAACAACCCAGTTCAGAGGAACTATGTTCTCAACATTGCAGCATTGTAAGAGATTACCTTGGAGACTAACTGCAGTAGATGTACCTGGATTTTAACGTTTTTAACAGGTTTTGCACAAGAATTATTAAAAATAGCATTAATAGAAATGGATGCTGCCCCCCTTCCCCAAGAGCACAAGCCTTGATTGGGCCCAGGGGTACAGAAATACCCACTCGTATACACAGACTGGGGAAAGATAGTCAATGGCAGGGAAGTAATTTGAAGGGAGGGACCACAACACCAAAGACTACCCACTAGTGTGAATGGAAAACAGCAGTAGTTATACACATTTTGATTGGGTCCAGTAAGAAAACCTGTCTGAGCTATGCTGTTCCCCATTTGACTGAGCTGAATAGATACTGGGGAATCAATAGGTCATTATAACCTTCCTCAAAGAGCTCTGTGTGGCATTTCAGTCTACTAACACTGTGGCAGAGTTTACAGAGAACCTGTCCCAGGCTGCTTAACAGGAATCTGAACCAGGATTTCCCTACATAAAATTTCAACAGTCCCTAAACCCCTACAGAATTACCTTTGAGGCAGATACCAATATGGTACCAATTGATATCTGCTGTACTTTGAACACTTTAAAGAATGCAATGACCTTGTCAAGTGCAAAGACAATCTTCCTCCCCTCAGCATTATGACTTTAAAGAAATATTAATATTGTAATATACAAAGAGATTTTCTAGTGGTAAACCTTCCAGCAGTGACAGATTTGAGTTCTAATCCTAGACAGGAAAAGCGGAAGATCCAAAAGGAAAAACAAAAGAAACGGATGGGGAAGAGATGGCTAGTAGCAGTATCCCATCAAGGAAACGAAAGCAGAGGTGTGTGAGAGATGAGCTAGATCCCACAACTCCCAAAATCTTTTTGGATTCAGTGACTACCACTCCTGCAACCAAGCCAGAAATCTTCAAACACAACATGGTATCCCTGAATCCCTTTTCCAACTCACTTGTTGCTCATCATCAGCACCTCCAGCTCTTTGACGTTGTGGACAAGGAACTTTCTGAATCCTGAAGGCAACATGTGCTTTGTCTTCTTACTGCTACCATACCCAATGTTGGGCATCAAGATTTGGCCCTTGAACCTTCTGCGGACTCTGTTGTCAATACCTCTGGGCTTCCGCCAGTTACGCTATAGAAATCCAGGGAGAAAGAATATCAAAGCCTCAACATCTGCACCATCTTTTCAGAGATCTAATATATTACCATGCCAGTGCTGCAAAACCAAAACACAAGCTGGCACTCTTTGAGTATTTTAATGTCTGGCAATTCATCAAAAGGACACCTACCTTAATTTTGACATAGCGATCAGATTGATGGCGGATGAACTTCTTGGTCCTCTTCTTGACGATCTTAGGCTTGATGAGGGGTCTGAGGGCCGGCATAGTGTCTAACAAAAACAGAGCATACCTAAGGAATCAACACACTATAGGCAATAATTACCCTTAAAATAAAAACCCACCCTGTAGCAGCGCATCTTTTCTCCCTACCACGTCCAAAGCTGGAAGAGTACGAAAAGCTCTCCAGATGCGGTCCTGGGAGGTAAACTAATTAAGAGCTGAACCTCTGAATTATTCTCCCCCACATCTATCTAGTGCAGAGAAACCTTTAAAAAATGCCAGTAATGTCCTAGGCCTAAAATGCATGTTATTAATGGGCTTTGTTTGTGTAACATATGCTGTAAGTAAACCCATTACTAGTAAAATGAGGTGCAAGATTTCACAGAAATTATCCTTTTGCTACTATCTTTCCATGTTAAGTTTTCCACTTTTAAAAATAATTCATAAAACTAGTAACATTTACCAGATACAATGCAAATGGGCTTGGCTGATTTAAAATGGTAAGTAACTGTAGTCTTTTTCTCATGGTGTTCTATTTGCGTACTCCATCACTTGGAATTGTGGCTGCTGGCCAAGCTCCCCAAATGTGCTTACAATTGTACGCAAGTAGAATCCTCACACCTTCCACCTAATATATGGAGGTCGTGGGAGGGACAGTAGTAACTTAATCCCACTTCAAACGCTGACTGAAGGTGGATGGTACACAAGACAAGTGTTCACACCTATGAAATATTTATGGGTTGCATCCAACCAAATTTTACTCAGCAGGGCCCCCGAAATTAATGAACCCAAGTTACTCGTGTCTATTAACAAAATATACATTTATCTGCTACACCTTTATGAATTTTCCCGATAAAACTGACTTCCGAATAAGTACCACTGTCAAAGATTATGCCAAAGGAGTTGCATTTTTGCACGTGCGCGCGCACTCACAAAAATCCAGCCGAGGTAAATCAGGGCCGGAACCTTATGCACATCAAGGCTGTGCTAAGCGCTGTGTTGCAAAGGTCGATTAAGAAAGCCGAATTAACCGCGGCGAAAAAGCTTCTCTATTTGAAGTTAAGGCTTCCAACTTCATTTACTCGTCAGAAAAGCTCAAACCCTATTAGGAGCTCTGCCCAATTTCTCCTCCACGGACCACCACGGACCCATGGTGCTGCTCTGGCGAGCGAGGGCTAAGCCTTCAGGCCCTTTTGCTTGTCTGCTTTGCCCTCTCAATGCCAGGTTAGTTCAGCAAAGGGAAACCGAGCTTCGCCCCAAGAGCGCCCCAAAACACCCCGCCCCACAGCGCGCCTGGAAATAGCGACCGGCACCGACAGAGAAGGCCTCCAAGCTGCCCCTGGAAGCGGCAAAGCTCTCCCAGGAGCCTCTCCCGGCAAGGATGACAACGGATCTCCCGGACTTACCTGCTGGAGAATGGCGGCACCCGCGCAGGGAGGGAGCGCGGAGAGAAAGAGCGAAGACGGAAGCCGCAAGGGTTGATGGGACGCCGCTGTAGGGTCCTGGCAGATCGGGTGAGAGCCACAGTGGACACGGAAGGACATAAAGGCGGAGTCACTCAAGCCTCTGGTCCTCCTAAACAGAACCCTAACGTGTATTTTATCATCGATCAACGTCTGGCTAAATAGTTCAGACTTTACTTGTCATATTAGCTTCTGTGAGGTTAGCTAGGGATATTGAGGACCTGGAAACGTCACTTCCGGTAAGCTGTAGCGGAGGGGCAGGAGCTCAGATATAAGAAAGTTGTAGAGAAATCTGGGCGGGAAAATTTCGGGTTCGCATGAAAGCTTTTTTTTTTTTTTTAAATGCTTCCCTCCTTAACAAAAGGGCGCCCATAAATAGCAACGAAGGAATTGAAGATTTTGGCATGGATTGGACAGCTTCATGTTTATCCATGAATAAAAAGTAGAAGCAGAAGTTATGGTGTGGTGGTGTGGCTAAACGAATCGGAAGTGAAATCCCGTGTATCAGTCTCATCATAAAGTCTAGGAACTGAGGTGGGGGTGGGGAGCTTGGAGGCGCTTGAGCAGGTGCTGCTGCCACAGGGACACCTGGTGGTCATACATGGGTAGCGCAGGTGCCATCTCCATGCCGTAGCTGCTGCGGTTGGTTCTGACCGCCTCGTGGATTTGCTCGCGTTTCACCCGCCCCCGCATTAAAAAAAAAAAAAAACTCTTCTACGGCAGTTTTCTGTTAAATAAAACGCGTCTTCCAAAGGGACCACTTTTATAAGTTTAAAAACAGACTATTACACAGACCACTGTACATTTGCAATGTGTAATCCTGGACAAGTCTCCTCAAAAGCAAATCCCATCAAGGTCAATGGGATTTGCTGTCAGGTTCATACAGGGATGATTCAGAATTTCCTGCTTATCTTTGTGTCTGGGTTTCATATGAAAAGAAATGTGCTTAAAACTTTGCAGCACGGGGGTTTGGCACGGCAGATTCTCATGAAGTTCAAATAGTCTACATGAAATTAATTGGCGTTCATTAGCTCCCATGGTACTATGTGGAGGACAAACAACCTGCCTTGAGAATAGGGGAAATGGTGCAGTTTCAAAACCTGCCTTTGAAAATATGAGGAGAGCTTGGTGGACGCTGGAATTTCCCATCCCAAATACATACCAAAGCATTTTTAATGTGTAACCACTGGCAACCTTATTTGGAATTGGCAGCCCTCTTTTATTTGCGCATAATTAATCCAACCTTCAGTATTAGAAGTCATCAAGTATATATTTTTGTAACTGATATTTCACGTTCCCTTGCATTCTACACACACTGAAGCACTCTGAAGTTGCTAGGATATTGGCAGCAGTTTACTGTATTTTTCCGTGTATGACACCCCCCCCCCCCCGTGTATAACACGGCCCCTATTTTTGGGGACTCCAAATAAAGAAATCCCCCATATGCACTATCCGTGTATAAGACGACCCCCCAATTTTAAGCTTGAAAAAATATAGCCCTAGACACGGAAAACTATGGTAATTGCTTATTGTGCGATCTAGCAGTAAAGAGCAACCCCTTCTTACAGCCCTTCTAGACGATCAGGCTTTGAATACAATTTATTAACTCAGTAAATAAGCCATTTGTTTTAAGGGGTGCCAAGCATTTTATTGGGGGATACTGTATTTCGTTAACACTCTACTGCAGTAAAAAATTGCAAAGGGGGGGGGAGAGGGAAAATGCATTTCTTTATGCAGGAAGAGTTGCCATTGCTACTGGAACGTCCAGAAAATGAATACCTATTGGACAGTGTCTGGCACAGCGATTAGAATTTGACTGTGTACACACTATGGCACTGAACCACATTCGAGGCATTTTCTTTCCCTCAAAGAATTCTTGGGACTGAAGTTTGTTAAAGGTTTGATGGTGTTTCCTGCTTGGCAGGGGGTTGGACTGGATGGCCCTTGTGGTCTCTTTCCAACTCTATGATTCTATAAGGTTTCTTGGAACTGTGACTCTGTGAGGGGTGAAATACAGTGCCCAGAATTGCTTGAGAGGGGGAAATGTGATTCAAATTTGCTTTAAAGGCATGCAGACTGTGAATAATTACAAACAGAGTTCCTGGTGCTGAATGGGCAACAAACTGGTAAAGGAGATTCAGTATAAGTAAGTAGAAAGAGGTGCACAATAGTGCACCCCCCAACTTCATAATGTGAACAGCATGAACTAGCAAATGTATGGGATTGTGGCTGCTGCAGTCGTCCCTGGGTCCTGCTGCTGCCAAGGTTTGGCTTAGTGTTACATCTATACCTGGGATGTTTTGTCCTGCTTGACCTGTAGTCAAGCTTTGTTCTTGGCTTATTGTTTGTGTTATTTTCCGGGGGAGATTGCGGCTTAGCTCTGGGTGGCATGGCAGCAGAAGCTAAGCAGCTGTGAGTACTGCTGTCAGTCTCCACACGCTTGTACATGCATAGCCATAGTTTGGCTGAGTGTCATGGGCTACCATAGCCAATATATGCTCATAGGATCTAAGCTGACCATTAGAAACTAGGAAAGAGATCCTGTAGTTATGGTGGATAGTTAAGTGAAAGATCAACAGAGTGTGGCTGCATGTTTGGAAAAAAAGACAAATTCAGTGCTAGAGATTATTAGGAGAGACTGAAAAAAACCTGCCGGGATTATAATACCTTTATATAGATCTATAACGTGAATGGATTTTGAATACTACATACTCTTCTGATTGCCCATCTTAAAAATGAATATATATATATATATATATATATATATATATATATATATATATATATAATTACATTTTTCCCATTCAAGGACTCCCAAAGTAGCTTACAAAATAATAATAATAATAATAATAATAATAATAATAATAATAATAATAATGCTGCATTAACAATACAATCAGGAAACAAAGAGCAAAAAACTTTTAAAGAAAAGAGTGAAACCAATAAAAGCAGACTTAAAACTCCACACAAAGGCCTGGGAAAATAAATGGGGGTTATCTGGCACAAAAAAGGTAAGACTTGATGTTAGAAAAACACCCTGGGGATAGAACTTTAAAGATAGGAAGCCACCACACAGAAGGAAGGCAGATCTTAAGCTGATTACTCATTCATGGGGTAACCCTTAAGGCAGAAGTGTCAAGAAGGAACATGAGATCTACTGGTGGACCTCTGGATGATTTGCAAATGTTTCTGGCTCCCAACTCTTTTAACTATAGCAACAACTAATAATAATAATAATAATAATAATAATAATAATAATAATAATAATAATAATAATAAATTTTTATTTATACCCCGCCCTTCCCCGCCAAACCGGGCTCAGGGCGGCTAACACCAATAAAATCACAACAGAAACATAAAACAGTTCATTAAAATACAGATTAAAATACAATTTAAAATTAAATCTAAACTGCAGCCTCATTTTTAAGTAGCCCACCAATCACGCCAAAAGAACGAAACATCAGGGTTAAACAACTAAGACTCCCCCCGCCCCAAACGATGTGTTAAAATAAAGATTATGGAAGAATCAAGGAGTTTTTGTATTAAAGGATTGTGTGCTTAGCTCTTACTCACAGGAAGCAGGTTGAAATGAATGGAAATAACTTAGTCATGCTCATTAATTTCAATGTCTCCCCCCCCATCCCCCCAGCTACTATTTCACCCTCTAGTTTGTGAAATATAAAGACCTGTCTTATACTGAGCCAGACCATTGGTCCATTTAGCTGTTGCCTACATGGATGCTAGTGCCTCTCCAGGGTTAAAGGCACAAGTCTTTCTTGGTCCTTTCTGGAGACTGCATAGGTGGCACATGGCACTTTTGGCATGCAGAGCATGTGCTCTAACATGGAGCCACAGCTCTTCCCCAAAACAGATCCTGCATGCCTGATGTCTGACCACTCAAGTTTAAGGCCCTTGGATCCTGAGCCATTTAGGATGTTACAGTTAATACCAGCACTCTGCATCACACTTGGAAGCAAGGCACGAGCCCACTCTAGGACTCCAAAGTGATGGAAGAGGTGTAGAAAGAGGAATTTCAGTGACCAGTTAGTCAGATCAGCTTTCCTATGAGAAAAGGCTAAAGTCTTTGGAGCTTTTCAATTTGCCAGGGTGCTGGGAGGTGACCAAGAGAGGGCCTTGACAGTGATGTATAAAATTATTGGATAAAGAGAATTCTCTTAACACCCTCAGTAATATCTGAATAAGGAGGGGGGAATCAGTGGTCTACCAGATGTTGAGGAACTACAGCTCCTGTCATCCCTGATCATTGGCCATGCTGGCTGGAGCTGATGGACTTGGGAGCCAAACTACACCTGGAAGGCCCCAGGGTGCCTATCCCTACGCTAGAACCTGGGACCAGACTTCTGTACCTGTAGAGTCTCCCTATACATTTACAGTAGGAACCCTGATTCTCCACAGATACATAAACACTCCTGATGTTTCCCAAACTTGAGTCTCCAGCTGTTTTTGGTGCTGTAAGACAAGATGGAGAGTTCATTTGCTCTCGGCTGATGTACATATTTCTGGAATAAAAAATGACTTAGAATAGAGCTGTCGTCTTCAGAAGCTTCATTGACTCTTTCACTTCAGGAGCTGCGCTGCTTATCTCTGCTAAGACTGCTCGTTATGCAGATTGTTGGAAACACACTGGACCCGAGAAAGGCTGGGTTCTGATCAGCCGGGAGGGATCGTTATCCACTTGGCTTACGGTCGGCCTTATCTCCAATAAATTCCCATCATCCCTAGCTAGCAGGACCTATGGTCAGGGATGGTGGGAATTGTAGTCCAAAACCGCTGGAGACCCAAGTTTGGGAAATACTGAGATTGGGTGACAAAATCAGCAATGGGGCTGTGGGGACCTAGCAAGCAGGCCCCCTAAACCCATGCATTTACTTCCTCATTTTCGGAATGCCTAAAGTCAGAAAATGCAGTTGGGTCACATGACTTTTAGAAAATATCTGAAGGCAGCCCTGTTTAGGGAAGTTTTTAATGTTTGATGTTTTATCACTTTTTAATTATTATTATTAATATTATGTTGAGAGCTGCCCAGGTTGGCTGGGGAAACCCAGGCAGATGGGCGGGGATTATTATTATTATTATTATTATTATTATTATTATTATTATTATTATTGAAAGTCTTGAAAAAACCCTTTAACCAAACAAGACTGTTGCCATCCATCTTTCACTGCAATCTTCTTACCATGTCCTTACGATATTGGCTTTTCACAGCAGATTCGCTGGAGTAGTCACATGCTCATGAAATGTCAGTGTTCTGGAACATTTTGAAACACTGTCAAATATAATAATTATGCTTTTGGGAGTCTGGATCCCCGTACGACACGTATCCCTGGTCATTGACTGGCCAGCTGCGGTCAGGATTGTATCTAGCAGGATAGGCTGGGGACGTGCGAGGGACGTGGCTGAATATAGCATCCCCGTTGTCGCGGGCTTCCTGGGGTAGAAAGAGACGCAGTTTGCTAAGAAGATGTCCTGGCCAGAAATTATTTGGGTCAGTCTTGGGATTCAGGTGGGCAAACATCTTCCTTAGCTCACTGAAAAAAATAATCCAAGGAAATAAATACTGTTAGTGTGAAACACAAACCAACACACAACCACAATATGCAGGCTTCGTTACATGGAGAATTCATGAAAACATGGTTCGTTGTTCTTGCAAGCATATGAAAATACACAGGTCTGCGTAAAATGGAAAGGAGGCCTAGATCTGGAGTAGGGTAGTGTTAGAAACTCAGATATATAAGCTAGGTGCTGAATGACTCCTTAAACCAAGGTTAGGTAAAGGTAAAGGTACCCCTGACCGTTAGGTCCAGTTGCGGACGACTCTGGGGTTGCGGCGCTCATCTTGCTTTATTGGCTGAGGGAGCCGGCGTACATCTTCCGGGTCATGTGGCCAGCATGACTAAGCTGCTTCTGGCGAACCAGAGCAGTTCACGGAAACACCGTTTACCTTACCATCGGAGTGGTACCTATTTATCTACTTGCATTTTGACGTGCTTTCGAACTGCTAGGTTGACAGGAGCAGGGACTGAGGAACGGGAGCTCACCCCGTCGCGGCGATTCAAACCGCCGACCTTCTGATCGGCAAGCCCTAGCCTCTGTGGTTTAGACCACAGTGCCACCAAGGTTACTGTCACCAAAATTGAATGTCTAGTTGCCATTTTGGGGCAAGATGGCTCCAAAGTCTTATTTTTCAAATGGTGGACTGACTGTGATTGATTCTCATTTAAACATCTGGGTCATTCAGATGACAACCTTCAGCTAGGTTAAGAGCTTTGAGAACTTAAGGAAGAAAAGGCACTATATATGCCTATTCCAACCTCTTTTTCTTAATGGTGACTGCTCCTGCTCTGGCTGCACAGAAAAAGCATTTTGGTTCCTGAAATTCATTATGATTGTGCAAATCAAATATAACTGATCGAATTCTACAGGATGTGGTTTTAGTGTGTGAAAACAATCTGGATCTCCCCCAGATGATGGAGATGTCAGGCACCATCCTGACACATCTGCACTAGACATTTAAAGCACTATGACACCACCAGTCATGCGTCCCCCTACAGAATCCTGGGGACTGCGGTTTGTTAAGGGTGCTGAGTTGTTAGGATACCCCTATTCTTCTCCTCACAGAGCTACAATTCTCAGAGTGGTTGAACCCTCAACTCCAATTTGCAGGTGACTCTGAAAACTGTGGTTCTGTGAAGGGAACAACTCTCAGCACCCTCAGCGACCACAGTACTCAGGATTCTTTGACTGTTTAAAGCGATACCACGGTGTTTTAAAAGAATGGTGTGGACACAGCCTTAAATAAAGATGGGATGGGGAGTTTGAGGGAATGCACACAAGCAGGGAGAGAATAAAAGAATGAAGCATAGTTAAAGAATATTATCATTAAACCTAGGAACGGGAAGAAACCAAAGCAAAGTGGAAAAAAGGTGAGGAGAGGGAAGGAGGAGGCCAACCAAACATTTAAATCAAAATCCTGCATGAGGAAATTCCTTGAGGTATAAGACTATAAATTGTTTTTAAAACTCTTCTAAAAGAAAAGAAGAAACGTTGTGCCATACCTTTCCACATATTGTTCCACAAGTATGCCCTTTGATTCATCGAAGGTTACGTGAAAAGCATTGAAAAAATTATCTGGAGGAAGCACTTTTTTTGAGTGAGGCCTGCAAAAAAAAAAATGCATTTTAAGCTTAGAGGTGGCAAAGCTGGAAAGGAGAATCTGGTGAACAGTCAACTGACAGGATAGAGGAGCCCCAGACCCAACACCTATTTCTATCCAAACCGTATACCGTATTTTCCGGCGTATAAGACGACTGGGCGTATAAGACGACCCCCCAACTTTTCCAGTTGAAATATAGAGTTTGAGATATACTCGACTGCAGATTCTCCACCTGGCTTATAAAATGACCCCTGACTTTTGAGAAGATTTCCCTGGATTAAAAAGTAGTCTTATACGCCAGAATATACAGTATCTGAAATATTTCAGCCTGATTTCAGGTCTAATCCCTGGAAGCAAGCGTAGCCTAACTTCTATGTGACACACGTTATGCACTCATTCACACCGAATGAAGCATGCTCACTGAATGCAGTGGCTGAATTCAACGAGAAGGCAGTAGCAACCGGTTCTGCCAGCACTGATCACCTGACAAGTCCCTGACTTATTCTGAACACCCGCCCTGCGAACGCTCTTGCCCGTGTCTGCACTGGTGGTGGAAAGCAACACCTCGGCCTCCAGAATAAACGGAGCAGCCAGCAGGCTGGCTTTGGTTGATGCAGAACAGGAGTGGGGAGCTTTCTTTCAGCAAAAGGACCGGATGGCGAACTGGCCCTCCTTCCATCAAGCACCTGACGCCATCACCTGAGGGCACTTCGAAGGGGCTTGCTGCCTGTGCCAACCAGCTGACAGCGAAGCCTCTCTTGGTCAGTTTGCAGGTGCATTTTGGATTCAAACCACACCTGCACATGGATATATTTCCTCTGCAGACCGGCAAAGCTGCCTGCAAAGCTGCTCTGCGAAGGAAAAAACATCCGTTTGCGAAGCAGTGGAACCCATAGCTGTCAAACTTCCATTTTTGTAGGAAATTCCCCTATCAGTACTATAGTCTATAGTATAGTACTGATAGGGGAATTTCCTGCAAAAAAAGGGAAGGTTGACAGCTATGGTGGAACCACAAACTGAACCTGCGAACAGGCAACTGCAAAGGGGCCTGCTGTCCATGTGCCCCGCTCACCAAGGAATGTCCAGCCTGTGGGCCTGCTTAGGCACAGCAGGAGACCTCATTTGGCTCACAAGGCTGTTTTCCAAACTCTGCCTGCTTGTCCCACATCAAATGTCCTATGTGCCATCAGGTGCGAGGGCAGGTAAGGGTGCAGCCGCAGAGCAGCAACCGGACGTTTACAGTGTTCTCCGTGTCCTCAGTGGCACAAGAATGCCTTCCATCAGCTTCGGCTGGTGACCCAGCTGTGCTCTTATTTAGACAGGGACAGCCTATCTAATGTTGTCTGTGCTCTTGTAACTTCTAGGTTACCTTACTGCAGCGCGTTACACATAGGGCTGCCTTCGAAGACGGTTAGGAAACTTCAGCTAGTGCAGATTTCAGCGGCCAGGTTGCTCACTGGTGCAGGATGGTTTGAGAATATTACACTGATCCTGGTCCAACTGCACAGGCTGCCAATTAGTTTCTGGGCTAAACATTTGTCCCATGTGGTTTAGAGATATAGGCCCCAGAAGTGGCTTTTCGCCCTCACTAAGACAAGACACCAACCAGCTTTTGCAGAGTGACCGGGTCAACTTCAATAGAAAGAAATAAGGCTGCAATCCTCACCACACTTACCTGGGGGTATATCCCCTTGCTTCTGAGTAGACATGGGTAGGATTGCAGCCTGAGGGGGCCAAACTCAGTGGCACAGCTCTACATTGCAAGCACCGATAAAAATCTAGGATAACACCCAGCAGACTGAACACATACTTCATGACTTTCCAAAACTCTCTGTATGACTTATAGCGGGTGCTAAGGGTCTTGTCTGTTTTTTGGACGTCTGTCTTCTTAACCTCTGTCGTCTTCTTTCTAGGGGAGAAGGAAAAACAATTTGTTTAGAGACACCAAGAGGGGAATAGATGGAGAAGACAAGAAAACACTCAGAGCGGCATTTGTCCGCAAGCCTCCTAATATTTTTGCAGCAGCAAAGCGGTAAAAATGCTGTTGTTCAAATGTTGCTGAGGAAATGATTTTAAGCCAGTGACACAGTATTGGAGCCGTAAGCAGCCCATAATGGCTGTACTCTGAAGCAGGGGCATGGGTGTGGCATAGAAATCCGAAGACCTTCCAGTCCAGCGTTCTGGACTTTGCATCCTATAGTGCCTCTGCTTTTGCTCATGCCAGGTGAGGCATCCGATGCTCAAAGTCCACCCCCTCACTTACTTCAAGCCTTGGTGCTGTTCAAGCCTCAGGAGCATTTCCTGCAGTTCTTGGGGCTGCATTAAGGTACAGTGGTACCTTGGGCTAAGAACTTAATTCGTTCTGGAGGTCCGTTCTTAACCTGAAACTGTTTTTAACCTGAGGCACCACTTTAGCTAATGGGGCCTCCCACCGCCGCCGTGGAATTTCTGTTCTCATCCTGAAGCAAAGTTCTTAACCCGGGGTACTATTTCTGCGTTAGAGGAGTCTGTAACCTGAAGCATCTGTAACTTGAAGCGTCTGTAACCTGAGGTACCACTGTATGGTACTTCAGCCAAAACCAGGTGCTCTAACCTTATGCAGCTAACAGCCTATATTCCATATGAAAGTTGCCCACAACACCCATGGACAATTAAGCCAGGGAGCTGTGGACTGAAAGTGCCCAATCGATTCAAAATGCCCAGTTGACTGGCTTTGGTTGTAAGCAAGGAAATTCCAGCATGAGAATTTGCAAGGACTTCTCTGCTGCTTGTACAGGAACTGTAATAGGATACATTCTTCAAACCAAACCAAACCTATTTGGATATCATCTTGATTTTAAAAAACAAACAAACAAAAAAACCCAAACAAACCCTTTTTTGTCTCCCGAAGTGCTTGATGGTTGTGCTGATGGCAATTTTGGATGGTATATAGATTGGTCATAATAGCCTCCAGGTTGTCTCATCTTGCGGAAGTGGTTCCCCTCTCTTACAATTTTGTCCGGTGGGTAGAGCAAAGCTGAAGGTACAGAAAACGAAAATTTTAAAAGAGAGAAAGAACTGTGGCATTACAGTCAACCCACATACAGCAAAATTTCTACCTTAGCTATACAAATAATCCTGGGTAGGTTCAAGCAACTAGTGGATTTCCCCATGACTCACTTGAGTGGTGGACCTCTAGAGCAGACAGCTTGCCTGAAAGAGCCCAACATGAGCCAGTGCATCTGGGTGTTGCTGGTGTAACTCTGTATCAGCCAGTCTCCCTCCTCCCTTTCCCCAGCTTACAGAACTTGGGTGGGCATTGCCCACACTCTAAATCCTACTTTCATAAGAGCTAGAAACGCAGCCAAGTTGGTGTGCTTGTGGAGCACTTGTACGGAATCGCAGGATACCGGCAGGCCGCATGTTAAGTTCTGCAGAGCAACCCTACCCATCTTTACTTGGAGATAAGTCCGCTAGAACATAAATTCCTAAGCAAGTGGGTTTAGGGTTGTAACCTGAGTCAACTGTATTCTTTGTTATACCAGATCCACCACCCATCAAACCTGAACAACTACGTTACAGTTTCAGTTACAGGTAGGTAGCCGTGTTGGGTCTGCCGTAGTCGAAACAAAATAAAAAATAAAAAAATTCCTTCCAGTAGCACCTTAGAGACCAACTAAGTTTGTTCTTGGTATGAGCTTTCGTGTGCATGCACACTTCTTCAGATACACTTCTTCATGCATGCACACGAAAGCTCATACCAAGAACAAACTATGTTACAGTGTAATTCTGCCTAGGTATTTTTTTTTGGGGGGGGGATTAGCAGGCGACTTCGACCCTGAGCCAGTGTAAACACCACCCTGCTTTGATGATATACAGGTATACAGCACTCCCTCCAGTGCCCTTGTTGCACCATACCCCTTTTCAGTATCTTTTCGGTAAGTGGGACGCCGTATTTTTCGCACAGCTTGAGACACTGAGTGTAGACCAGGTGGCAAGCCAGCCGGTGTTGGTCCACCAGCTCTCCCATTTCACCCTGGATGGTGCTCGGAAAGCAGTGGCCGTCCACAACTGCGTCTCCGGATCTCACAAGCCGACACTGTTCTGCGTACTCTAAGGGGTTGGTCTTTCTCTGCAACGAAAAGACATTGCCTCTTTTGTTGACACTATCTGAACGCCGCTGTGCTGTGCAAAACATTGTAGCGTGCCGAGGAGGATTTTCCAACTGAGAATTAAAGGACCTACTAATACAGGGCTTGTGGGAAAGTGTGGCCCTCCAGATATTGTCGGGGCAGCAACTCCTCTCAATTCTAATCAACAGGACTGATGGCCCCCGCGGGATGAGGGGGATTCTTAGTTCAAACGCAGGTTTCCCATTCCTGACGTAATGTATATTCCTTTCTAACCCTGAGGAATGACTGCTGCCCTATACACTGTCGGGGCGGGGAGCCTGTGGCCCAGCCGGTGTTGCTGCACTCCAACTCCCATCAGCCCCAGCCAGCATGGCCAACAGTCAAGGGTGATGGGAGTTGGAGTCCAACAACAACAACAACAACAACAACTGGAGGGACAAGAGTTCCCACCCCCGATCTGTGAAAAGGTACCTGAAAATGGTCTGAGAAGCTTCCCCCCCCTTGAAAAAACCTCCCTTCCTCCTGCAGCCTTTTAGTGACCCCCAAATCTGCTCAGAGGGAAGGGGGAATCAAGTGTGGAAGGTGATGCTGGTGACAGAAAATGGAAAGAGAAATTGCTAAAAGGAGTGTCCAGTTAGCAGGGGGAGAATTTCCACTGGATTTGACACACTGCTGTGAATGGAGTAAGTCCTTTAACTTGCAAAACCCAAGGTTTGGAGCCAACTCAACCGAGTTAAGACAGCGTTCGAGGGGTAACTCGACATTTCTTTTTACAGTGTCGAAGGTGGCTTGAAAGAGGGATCACCAATTATGGCCTCCAGAGTCAAAGCAAGAAGAACGAAGGCGCAGAGAGTTCTGCCGCAGAAACACGGTACCTTAGCCCGCCGTCTCATTTCCCTGTATCTTTTCCCAACTTCCTCCATCTGATTATAAGTTAGATGCATGCGGTCTAGTTCGGTGTTGATGGGGGGAACTTCAAGCCGGCATATCTTTGCTTCACCAGAATGTTTGGCGAATGTAACGCTTTTCCTACAACACTTGTGTGCTGCGGAAGGTGGGAGCTCTTCTGTTTCTTTCAGAAGGGGAGAAAGGGGGGGGGAAACAGACACAGCAATAGAAACCTGTCAGAATCCCTCTCACACACGAAATCTGCGCTGTGACCACCAGCAAGCACCTATCGCCTGACAGTTTAATGCCCTTTCACGCTAGATCATGCCGGCTCATTCACTTTCTTCAAGGGATGACATCATGAGATATTTTTCCTCACAGGGGTTTTCAAAGTGAACAGTAGCCATTCTTGTCATGAAATTCTACTCAATATTGATCCAGAGCAGAACTCCGACGTTTAGTTAGTAGAGTAAAAACTTAACGTTGCAGGATTCCAAAAAAATAGACCAGAGGCAATTAATATTGAATCCAGCAGAGCTTTACTGCTACTGAAGGGAAATGAGCATAATGGTCACAAATCCAATACATTCAGGATTGGCACAGTCCATAAGACATACAGTTGCAGCAGATTTAACTTAACCTTACAATAACTTATAAGTCTAAACCTTAACACTAAGCATACTATGTACAGAACACCACACCAGAAGGAAAAGAGACAGAAAGAGAAAGTGAAACCCAGGCTCCTTCTGACCCTACTTTTATAGTCAGCATGACCTTGACTGAAAGAGATAAGAAAACCAGTTTAAACCAGCTGTATTCAGCTTCTCAGAAGGAATAACCCAAACCTCAGTAACCTTCTGCTTGTTTCTTTCACACAGAGAAGCTTCCAGAACCCTACTGAATTAATTAGAATATGAAAGATCTCTACACATCAGAACAATACTTTCTGCACTAAGAAATGCAAACTGACAATTCTGGCCTGCTGTATTAAAAGAAAGTAATTCCCTTATTCGAGAGTAATCACCTCAAATCCAGTAGGGGCCTACTTCTGGGAGCATCTGCAGAGCACTAGGAATTCTAATCTGAGGTACAGACTCTCAGAACTGTGGAATTGGAAGGGACCCAAAGGGTCCTCAAGTCCAAAGCAGGTAGCTATGGTGAAAACCAAAAGAAAGCAGCCCTTATTTCTGATATAATTCAGAACGCTTTTGCCTTTGGCTCCACCTCCACTGGCCTGCAGCCCTTAACAGATTACACACACACACACACACACCACTGAAGGAAATACAGTTCTTGACATAACAAGCCTGCCCATTTGACTCTGAATTGCATTTGTTGGGGTTTCCTTGGAGTTGGCACAGCAAAGGGGACACTTTCCCCTGCACCTTTGTCCCTGGCCAGCAGGGGTGGAAGGACTGTGGCGGCAGCTGTACTGCTCCATCAGTCTCCTTCGCTTCTGGCCAGGGGCTAGGATGGCAGCCTTACAACATATTGGACAGCAGAGTGTCTTTTGAAGAGGACTGAAAGCATGGACTGAAAACTGAGGGTGGCCTCCCCCCACCCTCCGGCAGTGGTTTGCTGGTCATGCCATTCAATTACTTTATGTGAAGATTGACTCCGCAAGACCAATGCTGCTGGAGGTGAAAAGTACTACTAGGGTTATTCAGATATGACTCAAACATGCTTTTCAAACATGTAGGCTGAACATGCCTTTCTTTCCCATCTGTAATCAGCTTGGGTTAGCAAGGCTCTTAGAAACTATTGGAGGTGCAGGATAAATTGCTACAGCCAGAGCTTGTATACACACTGGATACACAATGGAGTGCCAATTTAAAAAAAAAATTTTTTACAAGGAATTCCATCCCCGTTAGCGATGTCAAGACAACAGAACCATGTCCTAACACTTTGGCTTGTTTGTTTACCTGGCTTTGATTCTTTAGGCTGCCTCCATTGCTCTCTTAAGTTTTCTGCCCATAATCTCTGACACTCAACGAGGTCATCATTGTTTATATAATTCACTTTCTTTGACATCATGATGTAGGTGATCACGTCTTCCAGGTCAGTTGTACTGATAGGAACGTTGGTCTGCAAACGAGTATAAAATCAAAACTGCAATCATCAGGTCCAATCACAGTAAGACTGAATATGTGTGACCACCAAACTGAAGAGAGAGTCGCTCCTTATTGCAATAATCTGCCTTATCTTTGTATGTTTTTCACAAAATATGCATGTTTGAAGTGCATTATATCCTAAAAATACACATTAAGTATGCATTTTAACCTAGTATGTGCTTATTTTTAATGTATATTTAGTTTTTTGCCGAGAACCATATCAGCTAAGTGTGAAAACCGAAAGGGTGATTTCATTTCGATCAGTATATTTGCCCAGGAAGCAGAATCCAGAACCCGTTATATTCAAATGCTGACCCATTGAAATCCTTGAGCATCCGTACTGTGTGTGCCACTGTTAGCAGCAAGTGAAATGATGTAGGCCAATAGTTGCTGTGTGGATGCTTGTGCCCTGATCTGGCTAAGAGCATAAACACATTCTTCAACGTAAGAGGAATCAAGTGTGCAAAAAAATGGTTGAACATGTGATTCCCATGGCCGAGAAGCAACTACTGAAAATCCCTACCCAGGAACATCTACCTAATCTCTCTGTCTAAACAGGGACATGGTTTATAAATAGTCTTTGCCACTGACCTCCTGGATTATTTTAATGAAGTCGTCTCTCTTGAACCTCATCGTCTTGGTCCTGTCTGATTTCTTAAAGAGGTCCACCAGCTTGAGTTTCTGCTTGTGCAGAAGGTTTTGCAGCGTTATGAGGGACTTGGGGCAAGGAGCGTTGA